>NC_081769.1:21881874-22039374 GCF_963082965.1 Carassius carassius | reverse complement strand
TATTCCCAATAATTTTTTTATCACAACGATTTATTTCATTCTCCAGTAGTAACCAATAAGAAAGAGGTAGTTTAGTATACCTTAAAGGGATTGTTCACCCAAAAATGAAAATTCTGTCATCATTTACTCACCTTCATTTCGCTCCAAACCTGTATCAATTGCTTTCTTATGCTGAACATAAAAGAAGATATTCTGAAGATCGCTGGTAATACAGGTTTGGAACGACATGAAATAATTACATTTTTGGGTGAACTATCCCTTCACAAACTGATCACCTCCATGCCACACCGAACTGAGGCAGTAATTAAAGCAAAAGGAGCCCCTACCAACTATTGAGTACATGTACAATAAATGAACATACTTTCCAGAAGGTCAACAATTCACTAAAACTGTTTTTTTATTGGTCTTATGAAGTATTCTAATTTGTTGAGATTGTGAATTGGTGGGTTTTTGTTAAATGTGAGCCAAAATCATCACAATTGCTTTAGAAATTAGTTTATGTAGGGTCTTATTTTTATATTTGTTAATAAAACATTTTGAATGCTCCTGCTAAATAAATATTGTACCTGAAAATAAAGCACTGTTTGTTTTATTTGTATATTACATGTAGTTGTAATGCATATCCTTGTCATTCTTCTATCTTTGTTATATAAAAAAAACAAGAACAATGATTTTTATTTTCGCTCTCTTTGGCTTAAATATCTGCCATTCTTTTATTTTGTTACGTTGAAAGGCTTTGTCTTTATAATAGGGAAATTAGTTGGGCTCTAGACAGCTCAGACAGCTTACAAAATAGTAAAACCAACATGACAAAGAATTGTGATAAATTCGTGAATCGTGATATTTATAAAAAAAACAAAAAAAAAAACAAACATGCTATGATATTTGTTAATTTTTTTTCAAGTATTACAAAGATATTTAAGTTTAAATTATGATATAAAAGTTCTTAAATAAGCCAATGAATCAATGAACAAAGGCCTTCTGTAGCGAATTGATGTGTTTTTATAAGAAAAATATCCATATTCAAAACGTAATAATCACTTTTATCTAGCTTTTGCTCACTGTGGTAAAACTGAAGCAGTTCTGGGGGAATGACGTATGAGGACGGCGCTGCACTTTTGCTCTAAGACTGTCTCATAAAGCTTTTTAGAACTAGCTCCTAAATCTGTGAAACTTTAGGAGTAGTGAAGAGGACTCCTAAGTTACTAAGACCAAGCAACAAACTCTCCAAAAATGGCTGTTGCTTGCAATCTTCCTCAGAATATATACATTTTAGAAACATTTGATGATAATGAGCTTTTCAAAAGGTATCACCTTTGGTTTTAAAGGTTATCCCAACTCCAAATTTTCCTTTGATTATATCCTTGTTTCCCTTAACCAGCTGGGCAAGAAGTAACAGCTGTGCTTGTGTCCACTTTGATTTTCTTTTACGTTTGCATGTCTTACTATCAGCCATGATTATTCTACTCTGCTAATTAAACGGCTGCTTACATGCATATTCACTAATTATTAGAAGCACACATGTAAGAGGCTGACAATTAGCTGAACATATAATTGTTTAATAAATGACACATAGCCTGCATTTTTAAACCTTTATTTGAAAATGGCAACATAATGTTGCCCTTGGTCCTTACTGTTAGACTTCTCTCTATTCCTTCGTGAAAGTTTGTCTCAGCAGCTTTGTGAATAGGTTTTAAGAAAAAACGCTTAGCTAAAAACTTATACTGCTATTAAGGAGAACTGTTAGTGGAAAGATCAAATGTTTTGTGATTATGGGCCCCAGATTGTGATCATCTGACAGATGCTTGTGAAAATCATATTCTTACCTTACTGGAGAAGTAAAACTTGTTATGGGTCTTCTTCCACAACTCCCAGTGCTGGTCTAGATTTGTGTTGAAATGGGCCAGTGCTGCACTACAACACACAGCAAACAGCAAGCTCCCGAGCATCATCATGGCCTGACGAGAACAAGTCACGCATTCAAACATCTGTATTATTTTCTAATATATTCTCATTGCATTATGTTGACATATGGCTTTTAAGTCATCAGCCACATTATGAAGAGATTATTTCAGTGTGTGAGACTTGTGTGAGACAATACATACACGCACATACTAACTAGATTGGTGAGCATAATTTACAACATGTTTCTGGATCAACATTCTACATTCCAATCAAAATGGAATGTAGAATGTTGAATATAACCCATCAGAATTGAGATATAACCCAGATATGCACACATACGTCTGCGAGATGTCTGTTGAAGATCTTTTGATCTGGAAAGCGTCTGCGGTCTACAAACGTCTGACAGATGTCTTTCAGACGTCAGTTTTACATAATTCTAAATCATAAACATCTAAAGACATCTAATAGACATCTATTTGACATCTAAAAGGAAACGTCCAGTAGACGTATTGCAGATGATCAAACACTAAAAAATACGTCTTGCAGATGTAAATGCACACGTCAAATAGACGTCTCAGAGATGAACAGTCGTGGCCAAAAGTTTTAAGAATTACATAAATATTAGTTTTCAAAAAGTTTGCTGCTAAACTGCTTTTAGATCTTTGTTTCAGTTGTTTCTGTGATGTACTGAAATATAATTACAATCACTTCATATGTTTCAAAGGCTTTTATAAACAATTACATGACATTTATGCAAAGAGTCAGTATTTGCAGTGTTGGCCCTTCTTTTTCAGGACCTCTGCAATTCGACTAGGCATGCTCTCAATCAACTTCTGGGCCAAATCCTGACTGATAACAACCCATTCTTTCATAATCACTTCTTGGAGTTTGTCAGAATTAGTGGGTTTTTGTTTGTCCACCCGCCTCTTCAGGATTGACCACAAGTTCTCAATGGGATTAAGATCTGGGGAGTTTCCAGGCCATGGACCCAAAATTTCAACATTCTGGTCCCCGGGCCACTTAGTTATCACTTTTGCCTTATGGCACGGTGCTCCATCGTGCTGGAAAATGCATTGTTCTTCACCAAACTGTTGTTGGATTGTTGGAAGAAGTTGCTGTTGGAGGGTGTTTTGGTACCATTCTTTATTCATGGCTGTGTTTTTGGGCAGAATTGTGAGTGAGCCCACTCCCTTTGATGAGAAGCAACCCCACACATGAATGGTGTCAGGATGCTTTACTGTTGGCATGACACAGGACTGATGGTAGCGCTCACCTTTTCTTCTCCGGACAAGCCTTTTTCCAGATGCCCCAAACAATCGGAAAGGGGCTTCATCGGAGAATATGACTTTGCCCCAGTCCTCAGCAGTCTATTTCCTATACTTTCTGCAGAAGATCAATCTGTCCCTGATGTTTTTTTTGGAGAGAAGTGGCTTCTTTGCTGCCCTTCTTGACACCAGGCCATCTTCCAAAAGTCTTCGCCTCACTGTGCGTGCATATGTGCTCACACCTGCCTGCTGCCATTCCTGAGCAAGCTCTGCACTGGTGGCACTCCGATCCCGCAGCTGAATCCTCTTTAGGAGACGATCCTGGCGCTTGCAAGACTTTCTTGGACGCCCTGAAGCCTTCACAAGAATCGAAGCGCTTTTTTCCTTGAAGATCCTATAAATTGTTGATTTAGGTGCAATCTTAGTAGCCACAATATCCTTGCCTGTGAAGCCATTTTTATGCAACGCAATGATGGCTGCACGCGTTTCTTTGCAGGTCACCATGGTTAACAATGGAAGAACAATGATTTCAAGCATCACCCTCCTTTTTAACATGTCAAGTCTGCCATTCTAACCCAATCAGCCTGACATAATGATCTCCAGCCTTGTGCTCGTCAACATTCTCACCTGAGTTAACAAGACGATTACTGAAATGATCTCAGCAGGTCCTTTAATGACAGCAATGAAATGCAGTAGTAAGGTTTTTTTGGGATTAAGTTAATTTTCATGACAAAGAAGGACTATGCAATTCATCTGATCACTCTTCATAACATTCTGGAGTATATGCAAATTGCTATTATAAAAACTTAAGCAGCAACTTTTCCAATATTTATGTAATTCTCAAACCTTTTGGCCACGACTGTACGTGTGCCGTTCTTTTCAGGAAATATCTGTTTTAGGCTTAAAATCAGGATTAGGTGCTTCTACATCATTGTTAATCAGCTATCATTTCCCACCGATTTTAGAAATAAAGTATGGGTAACGTTAGGTTTAGGGGTAGGGATTGACTTAAGTCTATATTTTTGGACAATAATGTTGATCCAGGAACATGTCTTACTTGGCAAAAATCACAGTGAACAACTAGACTACTCTCTTTTTTAATCAAAAGTACAGGGCGAAGAAGGTGCAAGCAGCTATATTAAAATCTACGTTGGCCATCTCATTGTTATAACATTAATCTTCAGCAAGATCATGGACTTTGGACAATCCAAAGTCTACAAGTAGTACAAGTCTGAGAGAGAGAGAGAGAGACTGTACAAATGGAAACTTTTTTTTTTTTAGGAAAACAAAATAAACACTTCAAAGGGGTAAAAATTAGTTGATGTCTCAAATGGAAACCATTTAAAATCTTTTACAAGTTCTCAATAGAATCGGTCACCACTTTAATTAAAAGAAAACCCAAACTTTCATTAAAAAGATTAAATCCATAAATGTGGGGAAAGAACTAAACCTGATGTGTCTATTCTCACCTGTGCACTCGTGAAGCCGCACTTCTGGTCGTCTGTGGAGGCGACAATGAACGATTTCCGGGTTACTTTGCTTTTTTATTTTGTTCCATCACGTGCTAATCTCTCCCTATTGCCATACGACACACCTGTCTTTTTGCATTGCGCTGTCACATACAATAACCCAATTTATTGTTGGATGTAAAACCGAATACACCACCGATTCTAAAATCTCATTCTGTTAAAGGTGAACATCTTCCTCCCTTCACAGAGTTGACCATGATAGGCTGTGGATCAGAAAATGGGTCTCCTTAGCTAGACACACAAAAACCCACACACCCCAGCCTTTTAATTTAGGTAATTTAATATTTCTACAGCAAAAAGGGATAACATTTTTCCAAATAATTTGAAAAATATAAGAAACACAATTAAAAATCATGTAGAAATGTTATGGTGACTTAAACAATTTTGGAATACCACTTTGAACACAGGCTTCCGTGTGCGATGTTAAACAATGACAACACCATGGCTTCTCTTCTGATGTGACCAGGTAGGTGGATGGCACTGTCCACATTTATCCAATAATTTAGACCGTTACCACTCAGGTTACCTTAGTTATTGCAAATATATCCAAATACTACATTTACTCTTTCCTCTTAAGTTAAAAACAATTTTGTAAGACTCAAAACACATTTAGACCTCTTTAAAAGACAACGTAAAAACCACATATCAAACATGCATTTACAAAGAAATTAACCTACAAAACAATGAACTTCTAACTTCGAAATGTTGCAGCTACATAACTGGAAAGCAGGCATATTCTGCAATGCCACACATGTTGTTCTTGTTTCTGGCTATACGGATGTAGCCACCATCTCCAAAATGGGTACCCCAACTGTTAAAGTAGAACAAAACAAATCAGCTTTTGTATTTTTCTTCAATTTTGTTTGTCATAGATGTTCTGCTTTTACAAGCCTTTGAGGGGCCATACTTGAAGATCAAAACAAAAAAGTCAATTTATGATCACAAATCTTAATTGTACCTGTTTTTGATCAACCAAAAATCCTGTCCAGCAATCGCACCATATCCTACAGCCAGAACTGCATGGTTTACTTTTTTTGTACAGGTTGGGTCATTGTAAACTCCTGTGGTGTACAGATGGGAGGTTAACAAGATACTATAACCCCTAACAAGCCCCAATTATAAACATTTGAGATCTGGTAAGCAGTCTGATAGAAATGCAACAAGAAATGCTCACCACTGCGGTACAGGACAAAGTGAGGGCGGGTGGCATCAATGGCCACTGAAATGGGCCCGATATTGGCCAAAGCCTGCTTTAGGGCCTCCTCATCTCCTTGAGGAACGAAATAGTACTTGGTGCAGTTTGCAGCATGAGATGGATTGTATCTGCACTGCCCTTGCTGTAGGACACATTTATTAGACCCAGAATTAAGGATTACAATATTAAAAAAAAAAAAAAAAAAAAATAAAAAAAAAAAGCCACGCCTCATACTCAAACCATGAAAAACTTAAAGTACGGAAATGGTCCAAATTGGTATGGCCCAGACTGTGGAAACCAGCCTGGTCACTTCTAATGTGATTGCCAAATAACTGTGCCCTTAATATTTTCCTCATGTAATTACTTGATGGGCAAGTTTTATTCACACCGACCCGAACACACAACTTACCACTCCTTCATAAGGGTAAAAGGACTCAGAATCTATTCCTCCATTATCAATAACGTACTGGAAGGCAGAACTCATAAAACCACCATTGCAGCCCTTGTTGCCGTAACCGGAGGAACAATCCACCAGATTCTGAGGACTGAGGTCGACCAGCTTTCCTGTGGCCTTCATCAGCTGACCTTCAAGAGCCCCAACAGAGCTGAACGCCCAACACGAACCACATGCACCCTTACAGAAAAGAGAAACATGGTGAAACTATGAAAACAGGAAACAAGAACTTAACGGCTTGTGAAGCAACAGAAACAGCATTTTGACCAATCCGTTTCTAGTTGCTGGTTTCTGAATTTCCAAATCAGAGGAAGTTACATAAAAGGGGAAATAAACTCCTTCAAACACTGACTGAAACCAAATGAAGGAAGTGAAATTAAAGCGAAAGAAAAGCAAGGTTTTCTGACAGAGAATGAGGTCAACTCACCACCTGACATCATAAGAGAAACATTTGAAACAACCAAGCCATGTTACTTCATAAACAATCGGTCCACCTACTATAAAATTCGCTTCGTGCTAGATAGAAATACACCGCTAATTAAGTGGATCGGTTAGCATAGTGTCAAAAGGATTACATTCACACCTGCATCTTCACACTGGAGACATATCCCTTCTCTCTCCAGTCTAGAGAGTCTGGAACAGGAGACCCAGAAGAGCCCACAAGATTCACCGTTTGCCTCTTATAGTTAGGAGGGACACGAGTCATGGCGAATGATTGCAGAATCTCCTCTGGTGTCTGTAAATCAAAGTGACAAAAGGAAAATCAGGGCAGGATGAAGTTATAGCTGCATAATCTACCAGTTTATAAAATAAAGCTAATGTTTTCAGTAGAGAAAACATGACAGAAAATATAGCCCTGGTGGCTTCAGGTAAGTGCAAAGTGGGCACAGGCATTTAACCCCCTCTTACAGTCTGGTTGTTAGTCTTACAGCAATGAAAGGGTTACTCTAGAACATCAAGAGTGCAAAACACAGAAAAGGTATAACATCCAAAACATTTAGTGATCTATACAAGTGCCTCCCAAACCGGTCCTAGAGGACATTTTGTACGTCTCCCCAATCAGACACACCCAATTTAGTTCTTGTGGTCTCTAATGAGCTGAGTGGAATCAGGGGTTACAGAAGGAGACATTAAAAAGGTGCAGGGAAGGGGGGCCTCCAGGACAGGTTTGGGAAGCACTGATTTAGAGGAATTCTTATGCAGTAGGTCATTATGAGAATTTAGAAAATCTTAAAACAATGATAAAACCATACTGACAGTGGAGTTCGCCAACTGAAGCTATGCATTTGGCATTATAATTGATAGAAACAGAAAAAGGATCAGGCTTGGAATTTATCCTACGACCAGAGGACAACTTTAGTATTACAGCCTTCATCTCTGTCTCAGTGTCCTGAGATCATGTTGACAGTTTGGTGGGAACTGCATGAAAAACCCAGGGTGTGCGTTTAAATACAAAATAATTGATTTTTAAATAACCCAAATTAGCTTAGCTCCGGTTGGCAGGGACGTGCACAGACATTTGAGGGGCAGGGGCTCAAGTGAAATAAAGGGCACTTCTCATAATTAGGTTTTTTAAAAAATAAAAAGTATATATGCAACTCTGACTTACTTTAAAAAAAAATATATATATATATATATTAAAAAGTTAATTAATTTTATCTTCCTCAAACTCACGCAATGGTTTCATTTTCAAAAGATGTCTACAAAATAATCAGTTCACAGAAACCATGGTCTCCTTAGTATTCACTAGGTTTATAGAGCAGCAAAGGAAAACATTCCACAATCTGCATGTTTTGAAAACATTTTCTATACTACTAGTTTCAAGTATATATATATATATATATATATATATGAGGAGTTCAGATGCAAAAGCCTCTAAGTGCCATCTGAAATTTTCTTATGAGCTTTTTTTTTTTTTTCAAGCTCGTATTTAAGTTCAGTAATTTAACTTAAATGACAATTAATAGGTAAATTTTCATTGCCAGTAATGTGAAATAAGTGAACATAAACATACAAGCTTGATAAAAATCATCAATATAGAAGGAAATTTCAGATGGCACTTAGAGGATTTTTCATCTGAACTCTTCATATTTAGAAAAACCTAAATAACTGCATCAAACAGAGGGGCGTGTTTTACTAATAATTTCTTTATTTTTGCACAAGGCACTACATCGTTTTAATTATTTTGGTGTTATCAGAATACATAACACTTTAAAATTAAACTTACCAAAATAATAGAGTAAAAATTCAATAAAAGCCAATGTCATGCATGTATTTGTGGTGGTATGGAATACTATTTTATAAAGGTTTCGAGGAAATAAAAAAAGTTAAATTACTTAAATAGTTAATTTATAAATATTGTTATTTTTAAAGTTTAATGTTAACTTATTTCTACTCAGTTTTATTTATTAATGTACCAGATGCAGTTACTCAGATTTACTATATTTTTTAGAGTGTATCCTCCATCTGTAGATTTCTTCTAAATTCACCAATTAAGATTTCTAAATTTCAGGGGGAAAGACTCTTGATGTAAGTCAATAACTGGGGACGTTCTGTATGCAACTTAGGCGTCAACTAGTTAAAATGCGCACATTTGCATCTAATTGACAGGGAAATAGGATAAACAAAATAACTAAAGCATATCATCTGGTGGTGATATATGCTTATTTTATTAACTTATTTTTATTACATGGCTTGGTTGAATTCCAATGTAGAATGCGGTCTGTTATAACCAACAGACTGCTGTGCGGAGTATAACAGACCGTTGCCATGAAAAACAGAGCGTTGCTATGGACTCACAGGATTCGAACCGTAGAGACGGAGCGGACTATTTTCTTTAGCGCAAGAAATATAATCAGGTTTAACCAGCGGGGGAGAGGGAGCTCTTCAGAACTCCTGACCTGATATTTAGATACTATATTTCAATAAATATACTTGTTTGACAGGGAAGCGGTGTGCAAACAGAAATATATATTATTTTTCAAAAATAAAAAAAAAGCATCCCAGAAAAAAGGGCAGCTGCTCAAGCCCCCTTTCATGTCTATGTGTGCACGTGCCTGCCGGTTGGGCAGAACACTTACTCACAGTGGTTCAGGCTAATATGATCTGTGAATAGGTGTTGGTGACTGTAGGTGAAATGGTGTGCTACAAAGCTTGTTGAAAACTTTAGACTAATTAAAGGGTGTACCACAGAATAATAAGGCAATATTGCATGCCAGACGCAAAACTGGAAGCTGCTGCATGCAGATAATCAGGGAGAGAAAAAAAAAAATATATATATATATATATATATATATCCCACACACACACCATGTCACCCATGTGGTTCATGCCCAGGTCATATGAATGCAGACCCATGGAGGCCTCCAGGTTGTGAAGGGTGATAAGTTCAAGGTTTCTCTCCCATAACTCCCTCCTGCCCAGTTCTTCAAACTGCAAAAAAACAATTACATTACAGGGATCACACGTGACATCCTTCACTGCATTTAAAACAGACATATACGTTTCAATACATGGACCGCATCAACACCACTTCAAACTATGCAGTAATAATGAATCCATTCTAAAAAAAATGAATCCATTCTAAAAAAAAAAAAAAAAAAAAAAAGAAACCCACAAAAACAAAACTGCATTATGAAAAAGAATCCAGAAGTAAACAAAAGATTAGCTTTTTGGATCTTATAGATGCTTGTGAAATTTAGTCTCACCTTAGTAGAGTAAAACTTGTTATGTGTCTTCTTCCACAACTCCCAGTGCTGGTCTAGATTTGTGTTGAAATGGGCCAGTGCTGTGCTACAACACACGGCAAACAGCAAGCTCCCGAGCATCATGGTCTGTCAAGAACAAAACGGCCCATCAGTTACTGACATGCATTCAAACAAAGGAAAAAACCCACCTGATTTTTCTATACAAAAAGGAAACGGAAAAAGAAATAGAATAAACATAAGTAATAGAAGTAGACCAAAAAGTCAGTCAAGTGTTGTAAAACTGGTTGAGGAAACCTAATAAGAGATAAGATTTCATAAATCCAGACATTTACAAACTCCCCAAAATGCGCTGTACCTATGTAAACTAGAGCAATTGCTTGATTCTTCCTGTATTATGACATAAAGTATGCGATCAATATCTCGGACATTACAAGCCCAGTTTAAAAAAATAAAAAGAGGAGCTTTAAGTTGATCGATTAATAAAGGAAAATGGCAATTCTAAAAGGCTGACCACTCAAACCAGACAAGAAAACACACTGGCCAGAATAAGGAAGAAACGAAAGTCAAACTAACACTGGCGTTTGAGCGACTTCACCGGATCCTTTATTCCACGACACATACACGACAATTAATATGATTTTTGAGCGTATTCGCTTTAAACCTAAAGTTACTACAGACAATTAATAATACGCTGGAAGCATTTTAAAATAGCTTTGAGGAAGTGTTCTCATAAAACCAGTCCCCACCTGAATTAAAACCGAAAGAGAAACTTTTTGGGAGGAAAACCGACACAAGGAGACAAAAGATTAAACACAAAAGTGAACAAAACAAAAATGAACTCGTGGGTTTCGTCTTACCTGCCAATTTTCCTGTTCACGCGCTTTAAAAAGTAGGTTACTTCTGGTGGTCTGTCGAGGAGGTGATGATGAACGTCTTGGGTTCCTGCTTTTATTTTGTTCTATCACGTGCTAGTCTCTGCTAATTGTGATATGGCACAGATGTCTTTGAAAAAACCTTTAGCCTATATTTAATTTAATCAAATATAAAATTGGAATAAAAACAAAAAAATTAATTTAGTAAATAAAATATCATTTATTTATTTTTTGTTTATACAATATTTCAAAAATATTAAGTTATTAAATGTCAATTAATCAAATGATAAAACATAAAAATAAATAAATAATTATATTAAATAGTAATATACATGGCAAATTGCAGTAACCTAAAAAAATATGTATCCGAATTTGCTTAATTAGCTGTAGTCTATTTTTGTAAATTTATATTGTTCAATAAATAAATAATAATAAAAAATACAGCCTAGTTTTTAAGGGGATTTTCCAGCGTAGTTATTCTGTAACTGTAAAGAATATACCAGCAGCAGTTCACAGCTGACCTGCTAACTGAACTGTTAAAGACAGATGTCATAAATACACCTCCATTTCAAGAAGTTGTCTAGGTAGGCACTAGGTTCTGAGTTTCGCATGTATCGGAAACCGAGAACGTTGCTTGTCTACGTCCTTTCTCATAACATGCGTTTGGGTCGCCATCTAGCGGAATTTATATTAAACACGGAGGAAGATATTCTTCAAGCGAAGTGTTACTATTTTTCCTTTTAGACAAAATATATAATACTTGATAACAACGTGGTAGTTGAAACCTACATCCGTAAGTACATTTTACATGATATTTTAAAGTTTACAGGAAACAGGAAGACAGCCAAAGGAAATCATGTGGTTAAACATTACTCAAGCTCGCAAGCACATGACATATAAAACACCTGCTTGGCTTGGTATCTAGCTTTGAGAGTGTATATGCCACAGGGTTTAGGTCTTAAATGAACATATTGTGTATAGAATGACATTTCTTACCACTGGGCAAAAGATATAAAGGCCATGTAGGCTAACCACTGCGGAACTGGAACAACTGGCAGCATGACCTAATTTTTCCATTCATGAAGCATTTGCTGTTTACTTATAAAATGAGTCATCATCTCGAGTTGACAAATATTTGTGCTGATCTGGTGCTGACTGAAATAATATAGTTGCATTTAAAATGATTAAATGTGTGCCGATTAGGGAATTTCCTAGTTAAAATACAAGTCATGCAGAGTGATAAATCATAGTTATCTTTTGTCTCTTAGAAAAGAGAATTTTGTGGATTCTGAATATGGTGTTCCAAAAATTCTGAACGTACACAAACAAACATGCAGAACCGAAAGTGGAGTGTTCAGCATTGTCCATTTTAAATAGTCATGTTACATTTCACACCATGCAAAGCTTTCTAAAATAAATTCTTATTTAATCGATAAATGTCAGTTAATGCATCTGACATCCAGAGGCCCCGAACAAAGAAGCCTACAGAGGCCTGACACTCAAAAACTGCATGTGTAAAATTGTATCTAGACAAACTATACTTAATTGTGATTGAGTCATTTGCACCAGGCATCTCTTTAGCACTAATAGTGGCTAATGAATACATTGCTGAAGTTTTTATTCATCATCTTTAATTTTGTACATGTGCAATTTAAAGTTGTTTGCTTGCAAGTATAATTTTGATATAAAGTCAAAGTTCAGAGATTTTAATGGACAGCTATTGAATGTGAAGATATGGGTACAAGATACAAGAGACAAAAAGGGTAAAGCTGGGTCATTCATCTGGGGAATGGGGAAGTGGTTCAGTTATGGTCATATGATTTCATACCACTGAACACATAAATGTAATGATTTTTGTTTAAACAGCCCAGACTTACACAGTTTAGTTTTTATTTTAGTATTTTGGTTTCAGCTTCCAAAAATATAGGTTCTGATGCTTTCTCTTCCACCTCAAGTCCTCAAGTCTTCATGCCCACAGGTGCATCGTACAGATACCATGGTTTAAGGACAAGTTACATAAAGGTGGTTTGGCATTGATATTTTATTCTCTGAATGCCATTTCTTATATATAACATTTCTGTACAGAGGTGTGATATTCACTTGGTATTAACTGTATTAGTTTGATAAACATATGATTGAGCCTCATTGAAGTAAAACATTTATGAAAATGACATTAAGATACTTTTACACAAATTATGATCTCAAAATTAAGCATTTTATTTAATATTGACACACAAAAAAACTTGGTAATCTATATAACCAAAACACCATAAAACAAGTCTTTCAAAAATCAGATCCCACCAGGGGAATTAAAAAAAAAAAGTTTAACAGACTGTATACACAATATCAAAATTTCCCTTTTGAATTTCAAATATTGCACAAAACAGTTTCAACTGCACAAATTGATAAGATTAAGAATGAGACATCTAAGACACAAAAGGAAAATACAAAACCTTGTGGTATTCAAATCAACTGCATCTTTTACAGAGTGTTTCCCAAATCATTATTTAATGCTGTCGCAAACTGATAGTGATCGAGTCCCTTTTGTTATTGGTCAGCAGCAGACAAGTTTGGTCCCATGTGTGCTCCCTGCTTCCAGCTCTCACATGACAGGGAAACTGGCCAGGCTGGCAATGCCACATGCATTGTTACGGTTACGAGCCATCAGGACATACCCCTTCTTCCCCCAATCTTCACCCCAACTTCAAGAGAAAAAAAAAAAGGATAATTTTAAAATAAAATTTTACTCTATTACATGCTGAATATGACTAAATAGATTTTTTTATTATTATTATTTATTTATTTAATTTTTTATTAACATTAATTTATTAACATTTGTATTAATTGTTTATTTTAATTATTATGTTTTTTATTTAAATGTACTTTTTTTTGTATTTTAAACATGCTGCACTCTGCTTCCAGCATATTTTCCTTACCTGTTCTTCACAATCCAGTACTTTTTGCCTTTTGGTGTGGCTCCATAGCCAACAGCTAGAACTGCATGGTTGACATCATCCTTGTTGCAGTTGGGATCATAGTACACACCTAGAAATGGATTTCGGACATAGTAGGGGGTCAAAATTTTAGTCTTATTCTTCACTGTAAAAGTTTCAGCAGAACAACAACAACAAAACACATTGTAGATGATGTAAAGATATGTTAAGTACCGCTTTTGTAGTAAAGGAAGGTGGACTGCATGGCATCTATACCCACTGACACAGGTCCCACCTTTGCCACAGCGGCAGTCAGTGCCTTCTCATTACCCTGAGGAATCTCTTTATACCCTTTACAAGTGGCCGCTCTCGCTGAGCTGTTGTAGGCACACTGCTGGTCCTGCAGGGGGTAGTAGTGAGATGAAAAATCATGACTGTCAACATTGGGGGTTTTTTCTGTTAGGACACATTTCTTAAACCTTAGTTCACGTTTTCCAAATTCTCCATGCAGATCACCCTTACCAAATGGCAGCTTAAACTGCACATCCAAAATGCACTTAAACAACCAAATTACTTCATATGGGTCTCAAATCAAGTCATTTTTCTGTAAGAGTACCAAAAGTGGTCACCCAACAAACACTGTTTGTTTGTCACTCACTAAACAGTGCTCTAAAAAAATTAATAACAGTGTAGTTTGAAAGGCATAGTCACTAACTGAATCTAGTGCCAAAGCAATGGAAAAACCTAATCTGCCTTTTAACCAAATAATATAAATAAATCGCTGCTAAAAAACCCCAACAAAAAACAAGTTGTTGTATAGCAACACACTCAAACACATACAAAACATTTTTCCTTCTCAGTCACTTAGTTGCATAAGGCTGACTCTTACCGTTCCAACATAGGGGTAGCCCTCCTCTGAATCAATGCCTTGGTTGTCTTTGACGTATCTGAAGGCATTTGTCATATATCCTCCACCACAGCCATCATTGTCAGTCACACAGTCCACTAGGTTCTGAGGACTGAGGTCCACCAGCTGACCTTTGGTCTTCTTCAACTGACCTTCCAAAGCCCCAACAGAACTAAAGGCCCAGCATGAGCCACATGAACCCTGAGGAGAGTGAAAAAAAACCCCCACTGAAAACAGTTGTATACTGGTGGAGAAATAATCTTTTTGACCACTGGATGGCGCGTAAGCACAGTGATAACTATAGTTGGCTTGAAACAACAGATGATATGGATCATAGTTAGATTGTAACCCTCATTCTGTGGAAATTTGTGTGAAAGCACTTGAGGATGAGGATAGGGTTGATCGTGTGAGAGTTTATCAGAATGAGGAAATATTAACGCAATATTACTGAAACATTTTGTTATTTCCTCACTTGGTTCTTGACAGAAGTGACGTATCCCAGTTTACGGTAATCAATTGATTTGGGCAACCCCACTGTGTCATCAGGCATATATGTGTTAGTTTGGTCCTGGTACATGGGCATTTGAAGTCCCATGACTTTCTCTGCCACTTCTTCTAGTGTCTGCAGAGAGATAAACATCAGACAACAAAAGTTATGAAGTTGGATCTAGTTTCAGTAAACATGCCTTTGTAATACATTATTGATGGAACATTGCTGTGGTCACGTATACTCTGCAAACATGTTTAACAAGATTGTGACATCTTAAAATTAAAGGGGCAGGATCCCACACGCAGATGTTTTCCAACATTAAAGACTGGTAAATGTTGGTAAAGCAATACATTAAACATTTTACAGCAGCAAAATATTAGCAGATTGAATTAGGGCACTTACCATATCTCCAAAATGGTTCATGCCCAGATTATAGGTATGAATCCCCAGTTCGTACTCTTTGTTATGAGCTTCAATAAACAGCATGTTCTTCTCCCAAATCGCCCGTCGAATAGACTGTTCATCCTGGCCACCATAAAACACACGTAAACACTTGGCTCAAGTGCTTGGTTCTCAAACTGTATGTAAACCACCAGCTAATGATACATTGCACGAACCTGAACATTATGTAAATTTGAATAATAGAGAGCTTGTATTTTAGCAAGAAGCAATAGTTTGAAGTTAAAAATATCTTGATGAATTTAATTATTATAAACATGCAGCTTTTTGCTTTACAGAGAATTAATTGTTGTGCCGAAGTCATGTGGATTAGTCTACTTGATGATTATTGTAATGTTTTTAACAGCTGTATAAACTTATTCTGACAGCCTCCATTGACCACAGAAGATCCATTGATGAGGAAATGATGTAATGCTTAATTTCTCCAAATCTCTTTCAGTGAATGAACAAACTCATCTAAATCTTGGATGGCCTACAGATGAGTACATTTTTAGCAAATTTTCATTTTTTTGGTTGAAATATTTATTTAATGCATCTAATCTTTATAAAGCATGGGTCCTTTGTGGATTTAGGTGGAATTATTTGCACCTTATACTCAAAACTCTAAAATAACTTATACCAATCCTAAGGCTGTGAGATTTTCTTCTACCCCCTCTTAATATTCTTAATATTGAGCTGCAGTGCATGTAAAAGCACAGGCCTCTTAGAAAGGGACTTAGCCAGTACATTCCAATCAATGTAGTCATAAAAATACAAGCTAGTTTCCCTCTCTGTTTACCACAGATGGGAGAAACAGATGTTTTTTTCATGAAAACACTAACCACTAGTTCATTAACTCTTTTGGAACCCTAAGGAAACTAATATTATCGTATAGTCTTCTGTTACTTACCAGGCCATTGTACTCCCTCTTATGTGTGAGTTTCCAGCTCTCCCATGCCTCATCCAGTGTGAGATTCTCCAAAGTGTGAGCTAGTCCACACCACACCACCACGAGTAGGCTGATTCCACCAAACGCATACATTATGCCCTGACAAACAGACCTACAGTCAGAGGTGTAAAGCCACACTGTACGCTATATCACGCGAGCGGCGCTCGTGCAACGTACGTGGCGTGATAACTGAAACCGCAGTGAAACTTATTCAGTCATTTCAGAGAGATAAGGATTTAGTGGTGATTTCTGAAATGAGCTAATAGAAATTTACCATGTTAATATAAATATATATAAAAGTTTTTAAAGTTTTCTTGAAGAGTAAAAAGAAAACGAAAGTGAATGCTACAAAGCTGCACCAACAACTTTTTACAAGTAGTCCTATTAAAACAGGCATTTACAACACTTTACATATAAACTATGTAAACAATTTAAGACGAGTTAAAAAGAAAAACAGCGTACGGATGAGGAACCTCGGTTACCTGGATGATTTCCAGAAGTTCAGAACAAAAGATGAATGCTGGTATGGATCTGGGTTAGTGGACGACCTCTTTATATGCCGAAGTTTTGAGGAAGTTGTTCCTGCCGCGGGAAAGGCAGGATGACCCGCTTCATCTGGAATCGTTTAAACACCAGCTCATGAGCGATGATGTCAGGAGTCAGATTACAGTTTTAGGAAAAGTGGGAAGTTGAGAATAGTGTGAAAGAAATTTGTATTAAAAATTAAATGTAATAAAACCAACTCTACCAACAACCTAAATAATAATAGGCTATTTTAGAGATACCTTATATTATTTTTTAAGCTTTAAATAATGTGAAATCATGTGCATATACAGTTGTCAGGAAAACTAATTTGCAAGCTGTAGTAATTCATTCATTAGTTTTACATATCCATTAGTTTTACATAATGCATTTGCTGCAGGTTTTCCTTTATGTTCCAAAACTGCTTAAATTATCTCTAAAGTCTTGGGAATTGCTTACTTACAGCAGTTTTTGATTCTTGCCATTGATTTTGATTAGCATATAAACCTTTGAGCAGGCTAGATGGTCATAGTCACACTAACAAAAGAAACAGTCCACCCAGCTTTTCAGGCAATTTTTGTTGTGATCCTGCAAAAGGATGGATGAGATTAAGTGATGTACATTTTCTCATCTTGGAGACTGTAACCTTCTGTACATTCATCAGCTCACATTTTCAGCTTAATTTTTTTTTTTTCCTGGCATAAATAAAGGACAATCAGTTGTCTTCAAACTCAACTGATCTGACAGTATCAATAAAAAGCATTTATTTCTAAGCTTCTTTCTCCTATGGCCATGCTAGCTTGTCATGAACACTTCCACTTGTTAGTCAACAACCTGAGTTCCCTGTGCAGTGTGTCACTGCATGAGGTCTATCTGAAAATTGTCCCATGATGTCTACAGTATAGGCATGCGGTCAGCACTAAGATATAAATGTATAACGAGGGAAGTCCCCTAGTGTTAGTTGTTCACACTATGTGCAGATTACTCACAAACATACAAGCAAACCCATAAATATCACAGACCGAAAGCAGCACAGCCTGCTGACATGGCGACAAACCTGTAAGACTAAATTTAAGAATGTATTCAGCTTTGTTTATGGGAAAAAAAAATTGAGTTCAAAACTTAAACTCTTAAAAACTGTGATTGGATTAGTCAGACTTGCACAAATTGTTTGTGGAACACAGTTGCTATTAATTTTAATTTATTGCACATTATTTACCAAATGTACAAACTAGTCAATACAATAATACCCCAGCACTTTAATAAACTCAGCAAATGTTTTTCTCCCCAGTGCAGCAAGAAAGATACTGCAGATACTTATGGTGTATCTCATCTACTGCAGTTTCTCAGTAAAACACAATGGTTACTGGTATTAATTTGATATTATTACATATTAAACTGCAATACCTAAAAAGAAGGATTGACTTTGACCGGATACATTAAATGATTTAAGAAATGATTTATGCTTTAGAAAACTTTTGGCTTTTTTATCATTCATCTGATCCTGATCAGAGCCAGCATTGTGTGTGTGCGTGTGTTCAAGTGTGTTTTTGCTACAGCATTAAGGATTAAGCCTTATATACCTCTTTAAAGAAATGTTGAAATATGAAAATATAAAATATCACGTATTAATTTTAATACATTATTGTTTAATTAATATAAATTTAAATAGCTCCTGCAAGGCAAATGTTCAGTCACATTACAAAGCAAAAAACTCTAGCAGCGAACTCTACATCTGTTTCCTGTTACTTCACATTCCAGTCTAACTCCAAAACTGAAGAAACTCAGCATGCCTTGCTGCAGTCATGTGTCTGCTCCCATGACTGTCACGAGACTTCTGATTCAAAGGTTTTTTACAGTTTATTGTTCAGACTCAGAACTACAGAGCCATGCATCAAAACTTCCCTTTTTGTGGGCACTATTGTATATGTCCTAAACACTACCTAGTCTAAAAAAACACTTAAATTTTAGTGAAACACATTTTAATGAAATAGTAAAGTCATCAAAACTATACAAATAGCACAAATTGCAGGTGACCGAAAGAGGTTGAACATAGTGAAAGTGACGTGACATACAGCCAAGTATGGTGACCCATACTCGGAATTCGTGCTCTGCATTTAACCCATCCAAAGTGGCACACACAGCAGTGAACACACACACACAATGAACACACACCCGGAACAAATCAAGGTTATTAAATGAACTTAACACTCTGGATTTTTTTTTCAACAAGCCTCATTATGTGCATTCTGGGATGTTTTTTTTTTTTTTTTTTTACATTATTGAACATGATTCCATGAGAAAAAATTTTGTATTAGTTAAATATTAGATTATATATTTTAATTATATTATATTATGAGTAAAAAGTGCTGAAGCAGAGGCACTCCATTCATAAATCCAATCACAGGATCTTTTTTCTGTTTTCCCAGTGTCACCATCATTGATGCACAGATGTCCACATGCTAGGGATTAGAGTTGAGACACATAGAGCCTGGCGAACTATACATTATTGCAGTGTGACAACCAGTCTTTGAAGAGCAAGAGCACATTCACAATTTCAAAACCGTCCCATCTGCCACGTGCACAGGGATCTGAGGGTTTGTGATCGCAGGATTTGACCAACACAAATCAGTGAGCATCCCGTCTTACTCTAAGCCAAGGTCAGTAAGGCATTTAAAAAAGCAGTTCAAGAGATTGTTGTGTCAGTAGACTCTCTCAAAATAGAGAGAGAGTTATTCAGCTTGTAATGATGTAGTAGATTTCAGAAGGTTGTGCTGGGACATGAGATAAACAACCTTTGACAATCCTTTTTAAATGTACAACACACAGCAGTAAGACATTGTTTACAACATTGAAGAAAAAAAAGAAAATTAAAAGCAAATAATCCCAATTTCTGGCCTTATACCAGACCAAGCTCTGCAGAAGACATTTTAGAAAAAAAGAGAGTAAGGGAGAGTAAAGCTAAGTAAATGCGTTGTTAGCACATGAATAATTGTTACCAGTTAACACATTATAACAATTAATTGTTACCCTATGCATTTTAAATTTGGTTATAATTATTTACAACAAGATATTAAATGTGCACATTATGAATAATTATAATGCACTATACCCTTTAATAACACTTTATAATGCATTACATACAAACGTCACTCATTCACTCTGAATGAGAAATAAATCATTAAAGAATTTTTTGACAAACTGTCAGACAGTGGCAACATCTATGGCTATAAATTTATATTTTATAATTTTATATGCACATAAATGTCTGGTTAAAAGATTGGTACATAAGATATTTTAAGAAGTGCTAGTTTAAGCTTAACATGGAAACATGCAAGGACAAATAGTTTCTGAAACAAACATGTGCAACACAACAACACGCATAGGATTTTTAAACCTAACCAGGCCCAGTCTTTAGCTCAGTTAGATTATTTTAGATTAGATTTTTTTGGATAAATAAATAAAGATTATATTATATTATATTATATTATATTATATTATATTATATTATATTATATTATATTATATTATATTATATTATATTATATTATATTATATCACTGGTAACTAGACTACAGTACAATGAAAAGACAAAGGGTTTGTCAAAATAGGCCAGTCTTGTTGTGATGTATTACTTTCATGAAGTTTAAAGAACTTAGAGCTATTAAATGAGGATAAAGTTGAATGTTTCCTATATTAGAGACGTTTCTGCTCCAGTCCCTTCCTTCATTTGAAATGTTTTCCCTCTAGTGGCCAAATTTAATTAAAATCCTACAGGCAATGTGGAGGGTGTCTCTGTTCTCCCAAACCTCTAATGTGTACTACTCCAGTGCAGGTATCTCTGTTTCCATTTGACTTGTTCTACCAATGGGTTGTAACAGGCGTAAACAACCATGTGGCAATAAATCTGTTGCCATTAGGGAACATCCTTATGATGATTTTGAGCAAATGGATGCAGTGTCTACCGTATATTTGCCTGATTCATTGTTTTTGAGACTAAGTATCATACCTTTGTTATTCATTTGTAAACTGGGGCCAGAATTAACATTTAGTTCGTCGGGTGCAATATCTGTCCTCCTTACACAAAAGGAGAAAATAAAATACAAGATGCTTTTACATTAAAAGTGCTGGTTAAAGGGATAATTCACCCAAAAAGGAAAATTATGTCATAAATGACTCACCCTCATGTCATTCCAAACCTGTAAGACCGCCGTTCATCTTCGGAATACAGTTGAATAAATTTTAGTCAGAGAGCTTTTGTGTCCCTCCATTGAAAGTGTACGGTATACTGTCCATGTCCAGAAAGGTAAGAAAAACATCATCAAAGTAGTCCATGTGACATCAGAGGGTCAGTTGGAATTTGTTGAAACATCGAAAATACATTTTGGTCCAAAAATAACAAAAACTACGACTTTATTCAGCATTGTCTTCTCTTCCGGTCTGTTGTGAGCGTGTTCACTGCAGTGTAGTGATATCCGATTTGCGAAGAATCACTCGATGTAACCGGATCTTCTTGAACCAGTTCACCAAATCGAGCTGAATCATTTGAAAAGGTTTGCGTCTCCAATAAGCATTAATCCACAAATGACTTAAGCGGTTAACTTTTTTAATGTGGCTGACACTCCCTCTGAGTTCAAACAAACCAATATCCCGGAGTAATTCATTTACTCAAACAGTACACTGACTGAACTGCTGTGAAGAGAGAACTGAAGATGAACACAGAGCCGATCCAGATAACGAACGAAAAATTGACTCGTTCTCGAGTAACCAGTTCACCAGTAGTGATGGGATGTTTGGTTCTTTTCCGCAAACTGGTTCTTTCGGACAGTTCGCTTCAATAAACAAGCTTTCAGTTTACCCGGGCTCATAACATTAGCACAGAATCAGTTCAGAATTAATCACCAAAAGAATCAGTTCGGTTCAGACGGTCTGTGTGTCGGTCTGTTTCACGCTGAATCACACATGCGCAGTATCATCGGCTCCTCGGTTCTCGA
This sequence comes from Carassius carassius, assembly GCF_963082965.1. NCBI lineage: Eukaryota > Metazoa > Chordata > Actinopteri > Cypriniformes > Cyprinidae > Carassius > Carassius carassius. Next base: position 22,017,214 of record NC_081769.1, on the reverse strand, counting down.
ATCAGACGCGTCCGACAGAAACGGTTCTTGACTCGAGAACGAGTCAATCTTTCATTCGTTATCTGGCTCGGCTCAGTGTTCATCTTCAGTTCTCTCTTCACATCAGTTCAGTCAGTGTACTGTTTGAGTAAACGAATTACTCCGGGATATTGGTTTGTTTGAACTCAGAGGGAGTGTCAGCCACATTAAAAAAGTTAACAGCTTAAATCATTTGTGGATTAATGCTTATTGGAGACGTGAACCATTTCAAACGATTCAGTTCGATTTGGTGAACTGGTTCAAGAAGATCCGGTAACATCGAGTGATTCTTCGCGAATCGGATATCACTACACTGCAGTGAACGTGCTCACAACAGACCGGAAGAGAAGACAATGCTGAATAAAGTCGTAGTTTTTGCTTTTTTTGGACCAAAATGTAATTTTGCTTCAAAAAATTCTAACGGACCCTCTGATGTCACATGGACTACTTTGATGATATTTTTCTTACCTTTCTGGACATGGACAGTATATCGTACACACACTTTCAATGGAGGGACAGAAGGCTCTCGGACTAAATCTAAAATATCTTAAACTGTGTTCCGAAGATAAACAGAGGTCTCACTGGTTTGGAACGGCATGAGGGTGAGTCATTAATGACATAATTTTCCTTTTTGGGTGAACTATCCCTTCAATGTTTTGTGATGTCCATTAAAAGGCACTCAAGTTATTTAAGAATGTAAGTGATTGTCTGGCTTTTTCATCCTGGCATGAGGGCTAAAATAGCTGCCACAGTCTGATTAACCACAGAGATGTTTAACACAAGGCATATTGTCAACATTGTTGTCTCTCTACAGATGGTCTGACTTTGCATATTTTAAAATCAAGGCGAATGTTCTTAAATATTATTTAATGAAAGGTATTTTAGTCCTGCATATTTTCTGGGAGATCTGACCATCGTCAGCATATTAGAGGATCTTGGTTGCAGGCCTGCACATCTGACTCAAAGCCTTAAGAAAAACAAATAGTGATTTATCACAGTCTTAATTGCACTGTATTAGCCAATGCTGTAAAAAATAAGTTACCTTACCCATATATATATATATATATATATATATATATATATATAAATCAATGACAATGTGATCTTATTGCAAATGTTTTTACAGATAGATAGATAGACAGATTAAGATTAAAAAATAGTCTTTTTAAAAGGTAATACTTGTATTTGTAATACATAAGAGTAACAATTAGGCTATCAATATATTATATTTTGTTAGGTATAAGCTACAAGTAAGAATAGCATATTATTCATGTGGAAATGGGCATGGCTACCCACAATTCCCTATGTGCATTGTCTTTTAGTTCATGTTTAGGCCTGAAGCGTGAGATTTTTAATGACTTTTTTATGGCTAATTTTATGCTATTCCGTAACTCGTTTAATATTGTCACCATATTATTATGATTTTGTTCTGACTGCCAACAACTACCTTTTACCTTAAATTCAATAAATCTTTTAATCTAAGTTTTGTATGGGCCTACTTTTCTCTTTTTGACAAATACAATGCAATTAAAACCAGTTTACCACAAAAAGTCACATTTTGTTTAACACTGCGAGTTTTATCGTATAAATCGACTGAAGCAAACATGTGTCCTATGAGATGTTTTCTACAGTCTACAAACCACGAGTCTCACTCAGGCAACCATCTGCTGCTTTACCTAAATCCGGAGATTTGGCCGAGACGCGCAAATATCTGTCATTCTCCCAGAGTGCCCTCACGAGGTGTTATCCTTCATCAGCTCTGCTGAATAGACCAGTAAACACCGATCTGCTCTCTAAAACCGCAGGGGTTGGGATGTTCACTCGTACTGAAACGGGCAGGTGGGCGCTGGAAGTTAGACGAGCGAGTGCAGAGGAGCGTCAGAGCGGAGAACAGCCAACCTAAATTAAGGCTACAATTATCCTACTAGACCCTGGAGGGATGTGTCGTAGACAGGAGGAATTAATGAAGGTGCAAAGCGATTAAAAATATTCGGGTCTTGTCTCAAGACATGCTCGTCGTCTTTCTGAGCACGATGTTAGAGGACATTGAGCAGAAGTAAGGAACTGCGAGCTGAGATGGACAGAGACTTGGAGAGCTATGATATCGCTGCCATGCAGATCTCGTGAGGGGAAGCGGGTGAGTTCCGCTTTGCGTGTGTGTGTGTGTGTGTGTGTGTGTGTGTTTGTTTTTTTGTTTGCTATAGTTTATGCAGGCTATATTTAAGACAATGTTTGTTTAGAGTTCTTCAGGGTTACGACTAATTTGGAAGTCACTAATTTTGTCACAACCAGACGTGGGTGGCAAAACATAGGCTATGTTGTATAAGCTATTAAATTACTCTAAGCTAAAAAATAAATAAATATGAATAATGAATAAATAAATTAGGTTCACGGCTTTTCTTATACGGTTGTAATCAAAATAATTGTTTTTACGTTGGCATCCAAGGTAGAAGTGATATTGTAGAAAGCATATTTACGTTTTCATTTTTAATGTTTTCTTATGTAGGCTATTTACGTTTGTTTCTTTTATAAACTTAAAAAATATATATATTTAAAATAATTTGCGTAAAATATCAGATAGACAGACAGACAGACAGACAGACAGGTAGATAGATAGATAGATAGATAGATAGATAGATAGATAGATAGATAGATAGATAGATAGATAGACAGACAGATATATAAGATAGATGGATGGATTTATTGACTCATTCATTGATTTTCATTGATTGATAGACTAATTAACAGAACATGGATTAGACTTACTGACTCATAGATAGATAGATAGATAGATAGATAGATAGACAGACAGACAGACAGACAGACAGATAGCTAGCTCTGTTGCATTGTTTATTAAAGCCCCATTGGCAGGGCAAGATCAGTCATGAGGCACATAACTTTGATAGCCTTCCTTTTAGGAGTCAAATATACAACTAAAAATAGAAGTTGGGACCCAATTGGTCAGCTCGCACTGTGCACACCAGGTGTGTTCGTTTTTCTGTCTCAGGTCTTTGAGGCCTTTGGGATGCCTGGCAGTCACTTAATTAGCACTAATCAATCTGTGCAAGTTCTTTCTAATGAGATTTCAAACAGCATCCCACACCGCCAGTGATGTGCAGCACAGCAAATGCGCTAAAGGAGTGCAAGCTTTGGGGCTGGTCCAGATGAGCACTTTAATCAGAAGAGTTGTAATGCAGAGCAGGGCCTGATTTATCACCGGTTGATGGGGCGGAGTGGGAAAAGCACTTACTTGATCACTGGTTTGTTTTCCTTGGTCACTCGACATTCTCATCATGCCCTTATATGTATCTGCATGCGATTTATGAGGTCTGCCGCTATGAGGTCATTATGGATCAGGGTTTAATATCACTGAACAGGTGCAGATTTGACCAGTTTTGCCTTTTTAATAAACCACACCAGGACTAAATGTGTGATGTGGGGCCCCAATTAGTCTGCCTCACATTGTGAGCATCATCCTGGTTCTTTGTGTATTCCTGCTGCCCTAAAATGGACCTATTTAGGACTGCTTGAACACTGAACTATCCAGGGCACCATATGACCCTGCTAATGGGTGTTCTGTATTACAACACGCAGCCAGATGCAGAGGTCTCACTGTCGAAATTTCCCAATAGACCCGTCCTATCTTTTAACTAAGCAATAGCTGTTTTTCTTGTAAGGAAGTTTCATTTGAGAGATGGATCTGTGACCCTGGATGGGAGGAAATCTGTCAGCATGACTGGGTTGCAACCTCAATTGATGGATTAAAATCTATAGAGGTCTAATACATAGATGAGCGAAGCAGATTCTGTGCTTTTCACAGATGACATATGAGCCTAAACCACATCCATATGTGTGACCTCTTCACAATCACACTAAAAATCAATGGACTCGATTTAGAAGACAAGAGCATCACTGGAATGAAGTCTGAATCTGGGCCTTCACAAACAAATAATCTCTGTCCCACCAGTATGTTTACTGAATTGCTGATGCTTTTGCTGCTGAATGTTTCACAGGTTTATATTATACACTGTATATGCAAATGTTTGTCATCCGTTGTCCATAAAAATGCCTAAAATTAACAATGAACTTGAGCACATGTGCAATGACCCAGTTACATTAATGCATTCAGTTTAGCCTGAGGTGACCTTACTTTTGTGTCCTTGAAAAGTTCTGTTGAAGTTAGTTTAAAACACTTTTACACTTCTGGCAGTAGGAACATGTGAGATGATCTCATGCTTATTTTTTCCACACAGACTTTCCTTTTTTTCATTATATTTGATTCTCTTTGGGGTACACAATGTACATGCACTGACTAAAGTGACCAGCACAAAGCTGAATTATCATAATCTGTCCTTCAGACTGTTGTGATCTAAACCCAGCATGACCTCTCTCAGCTGCTCCAACATAATCATGAAAAACAAAGAAGCATGAACACTCGTTTTTTTTTTTTGAGTAAAATATACACAGCATAAACAAAATATTAGATACCATTTTATATGAGCAATACCTACAGCAATTATCTGTCAATTTTTTTTTTTTTACTAAGTTTTATTTCTGCTTTCTGCCACAAAAATAAATCATTCATACAACAGTAGCATGTTTGAGTTTGCTTCTTCGTCAGAACAGGTGACATGCTTACCAATGGATCCTCTGCAGTGAATGAATGTCATCAGAATGAGAGTTTTAACAGCTGATAAAATCATCACAATAATCCACAAACACTCCACATGATCCAGTCCATCAGTTAGTGAAGTGAAAAAACTGTCTTTATAATCCATCAAGACATTTTTAACTTCAAAATTTCACAAGCTTCTGGTTAAAATAAGTCCTCTGCTCATATTGCTTTCTCCAGTAAAAAAAGTTGTCTTGTCTGAATCAGGGGAGAAATAAGCACACATCAAACTCTGTTTCAAACACTGTTCTAAACAAATATTATGGTGGATTTTGATGTAAGAGGACAAAAGAATGTACTTCTGTACTGTAAGAAGCATTATTATGGATTGTGGATACAGGGTACATTTTCAACAAATTTTCTTTTTTGGGTAACTGTTTCTTGGTAACAGATAAATGATAATAAAAAATCCAATGTCGATAACCATAACTTAATCTATACATTAATAATTAATTTGATACTGAGCAATGCTGTTTGCTGTTGATTCCCAGGAAATGCATAAGCTGATATTAAAAGCATGAAGTCTGTAAATTGGTCAAACCCACTGCCACAAAACACATACTATATTGCAGCCTGAAGTGTTTTACAGTCAAACTGATTGTTACAAGCCTGTAGCCACCCTTGTCAGATTATATTCCTCTCACACTCCTTTAGACTAAAGCAGCAAAATCAGTCACACATCAACCGGAGCTGAGACTAAATGCTTGTATTATGTGGTACACATGCAGGCACACAACAGAGATGCTTTTAAACTCCATCCTTATGGCTTTCAGCAAAAGGCGGATCACAGAAGGATGAGCAGAAGCGTCTTGTAAATTCACTGTGGGCTTGAAATGCAAACACTTTGAGGAAGCATCTGTGGTTTGTGCATCCAAGTGTGAACCTCACCTTCTCTGTTATATTTATTTTTCTGTTCCCCGGGCAAGCTCGAAGGGAACAAATACTCCATGTCCAGAAGATCTGTCATCATCTCCCATTGCTAAACAACACCTGTTTCAGAAAGCTTTAGATACTTGCATTCATTCACATGGCTGCATTCTGTGGCGGGGGTAGAGGGCAGGAGCCATAAACAGCTTCTTTCTCACTCAGTTGCATTTGTTGCTGTGAAGAATTGATGTGAGGAATTCTAATTGGAGATTGGAAAGCGGCTCTGGGCAGTTTTCACCCGGCTGGGACGAGAATAGCATGAGCTCCGGGACACAGGTGAAGTACATTCCCTGGATGCACTTTAGAGGTTAGAGATCACACTAAATATTCAGGTCAGAGACCTCTGAAATTGCCACTGAAGTGATTTTAGACACAGTAAATGTAGGATACGCCAAAATAAGGATAAAAATAAAATCTCTTGTGGGTTTGGCTGGCATTTTGTGAATATTCTCTAGTGTTAAATATTAATTTCAAAACGTCTGGATTCCCTCATCTGTTTGCTAGGCACGTCCCTCTCCTGACCTTTTCGCACAAAAATACACAGTTAAAACTCAGTAGTATTTCTTTTAGCACAGTTATAAGCCCATTTGCATGCCTGGAATCAGTGAAGTGCAAATTGGAATCAGACTGCAGAGGCTTTAAGTGTTGTGGTTTTCTAATGGAGTCAGGGGAACAGCTACAGCAACAGAGGAAAGATTTTTCTCCCTTGTTTATAGTACCTGGCAAAGGTCCATGTCATTTACTGTAACCTAATGAAGCCTGTCTGACTCTGATGAGTTTTGATTGTTGATGTGAAAGTATGAAAGTCCGGCCCAATATGAGAAAACAACACAATGTGTGTGTGTTCAGCTTAGTGAAGGCTGGCTAACTGTGATGACATTGCATCAGATTGACAAGGGCACACTCAATGTTGGGCAGAGTGTTGTTTGGTAGATAAGAGCATTGCCAAAGCTGATTAGTAGACGGGGTAGCTGATTATGCAAAAGTTTTACTGAGAGGCATCTTCTTGAGTTTGGGCCAAAAATTTGAAAGTTTGAATTTAATTCAGCATAATATGTTAATGAAAAAAATCTATATATGTAAAAATATTTTTGTGGTTTCAAATATTTGTATGTGTATTTTGTATTTTATATTTCAATATAATAATAAAAACATGACACTGTATATATATATATATATATATATATATATATATATATATACACACACATACAGTACATACATACATAAATACAATGAATGGGTAAAAATGATCAATGTAAAGATACATTTCCTACAGTAAATATATCAAAACGTAATGTTTTGATTAGTAATATATATTGCTAAGCTCTTTTATTTGGACAACTTTAAAGATTTTTTTTCTTCTCATTTTTAAGATATACAAATAGTTGTACCTCCGTCAAATATTGCCCTGTCCTAACAAACCATACATCAATGGAAAGATTATTTATTCAGCTTCTCAGTTTCAAAACAATTGCAAAATAAAAAACCTTATAACTGGTTTTGTGATCCGGGGTCACGCACACACACACACACACACACACATATACATATATATTCATTTCTTTGTATATTATATTTTAATATTAATATATATAATATATGGAATATACACATAATTCAAACAACATAGTATAGAGAAAAAGGAAGAAAAGAGAAAACAGGAAAAATAAATAAAAATGTACAGAACATGAACATTTTACTTTAATTTAGCTTTATTTGATTGCATCCACAAAGCCAGCTGTTAATTTGTTACAACATTGAAATCATGACATCAAATTCACCTGAAATAAATTTTATTGCTGTCATTCATAGCAATCAAGCCAGGCTCTCTGCTGTGTGGAAAACCAATATGGTGTCAAAACAGCCAAGCCAGGATTGACTCTCTCTCTCTCTCCTTTCGCTAGATACAGCATTATGAGTCAGCTTATTTGGCCATATAAGGCCTTTGTGTAGAGACACGGGGACGACACTGGACTCTGGGAAACAAGTCAACCTCATTTTAAGTGGTTTCAGTAGGAACAAGTTCAAAATACTGTAGAAGCTTTATGTGTAAACAGGAGATGTGAGAAACCTAGACCCATGTGAATCAGCTATAAGCAAGCAAGCAGTGGGAGATGTGTAATACAGGACTGCATTAATTGAGATCATTTGTCACGACAAGGTAGGATTTCATAACCATTTTGTTTCATTCATTAAAGGACTACTGGAAATGTTTACAAACTTAAGTTATTAAGCAATTTAACTTCAATTTACGTCTTCTAATGTGATAAATTAGAGATGCATTTTCTAATGTTTTCACATGGTTTGCGTTTTTTGTTTTATCCTGATGTTTTTATCATCACTGCTACTTTCTAATGTTATATTTAAAGCTCAGTTTTGTGCTTAATTTAAGTTTTTTTTATTGTCACCATTACTGAGGTTTATGTGTATTGAGGCTATTTACCTATAATAACAGATTAAAGCAAAACATCTTTATGATGCAAAATGTTCTCTGAATAAGAAGGAAACTCATTACTTCAGCAGATGCAGGAGATATTTAACGTTCAGTGAACAAACTAATCAAAATAGACTAAATTACTGAGGACGCCTGCTGAAAGAAGTGATCTCAATCTCAGATCTCAATCCACTGCATTACAAGTTCAGTCCAAGTTGTGTAACTTATATTGCTGTAATAGTTCATTTTTTAGAGCAGTTTTACCCCTAATTCAGTGCATGTATGTATCTTACTCCTGATTCAGTGTATGCTCAATTAATTTATATGGAAGGCGGTTTCTGCATATATAGATAAATGATAAGTTTTTATATCACAATTAAGACTTTTTTCCTGAGAATTCTGATTTTACATTATGCAGTTGTTGTTATTATTAATATTTATAAAAAGTCAGAAATGTTTGTATAAAGTCACAGGTACCTTTGATAATATGTATTCTGGATTCCATGCATGTATTATCGAACAGTCCATTGTTGTGTTCTAATGAATGTCTGATGTCATTTGGTACAGCTCTGTCCATTAAACTGGATGTCTGTCCATGCTGGGTAATTTCTAATTTGTGTCCAGGCCTGTCCACGTGCACCCTGTGACATGAGGTTAAGCTGGACTGTAGTGAAAGTGCCCTGCACACCTGTCTTCTCACATCAGATGCTCTCGAGCAGTAGAAAGGGAAATAAGCGTGTTACTGTGCAGCTGTCACATGTCTCGTCATTTTTATTTACCTAACAAAGGTGCATTCAAATGCAAACAGGTCTAAAACATTCCACTGTCGTCCTTCATCAGAAATGGATGAAAAGCTGTTTTACAACTTCAGCTGTGTCTGAATCAGTCTGTCTAAAAGCAGAGCATTAAAGAGATTGTTAGCACAAATCATCTTAACATAGTATCAGTCATTTTTTGCTGATTCTTCTCTTCTCTCTGGCTTTAGGTTTTTGGAAGTGTGATGTCTAAATGTGACTTAAATGCATCTTCAACAACCACTGAGCCCAACATACTGTAGATACCAACCTGAAAATATCTGGTTATGAGAACTGGCACCACAAAAGTCCCTTGGTAAGTAGTCCATTGGTAACAAATAGTGAGGAAAGCAACTAAGCTTGTCTTCTGATTTAATCATTTAAGATCTATAACTCTTGAAAATGCTTCTTGTATATGCTTATTAATGCCTACTTTTTAGTACAGTACATTGATCAAGATGCATTTGATCTATGGCAATACCCAAATCTCTCCATATCTATTATGTCCATATCTATTAAAGTATTCACAAATACATAATTGCAACTGCATCTCATACATAGAATGACTAAAAGTAACATCCTCTATGAGAAGCATGTTTTTATTTTCTGCATTAAAGTTCATTTTGATATTTTGGAGGAAATTAAACCAGAAATATAAAACTGTCCTGACATAACTAATGAAAAGAACCTTTTCTGGCATTAATTAGAGATAATATTGTAAAGACTGCGTCTCTGCATCTCTAAATATTAAAAATATACTTTGTAATTAAGTGAAATATTTAAAGACATAAAAAATGTAGATTGCATATTCAAACTTTTCTCGAGAATAACATACAAGTTTTTCAAAACCAACAAGAATACAAATATTAAATTTCTTTTTTAAAAAACAGCTGAATATGTATGTTTTGCATGGCAACTGGTTTAAGATGCTATAAGCTGGTCCTTAGTTGGTCCTGACCTGCTTATAAGGTGGTTATGAGCTGGTTCTGAGCAGGAGCTAGTTGCTTAGGACCAGCACATGACCAGCTACCATGCTTCAAAACATACCTAACCAGCGTATGCCGTTTTTTTCAAAGATTATTTTCTCATTCTTTCTTTTTTTTTTTGCAGGAAGGAGGTAAGATGTTCATGGATCTGTGTGGCCGGCGGGGCGCATGGACAGTACTGCTGTTGTGGTGCACAAACCTATCAGCTGCAGACCTCACCTGCCCGCAGAAATGCACTTGTTACCTTGACACTTTAGAGGTCAACTGCTCCTCAAGACACCTGACAGGTGTGCCTGAAGGGTTACCAAACAATGCCAAACGCTTAGATCTTTCAAGAAACCAGCTGAAAACGCTGGCCAGGCGTCAGTTCTCCAGCCTGTCAAAGCTAGAGGACCTTGACCTAAGTGAGAACATAATCTCTATGATTGAGGTGGAAACATTTCAGGGGCTAAAGAACCTGCGATACTTGAGGATTAAAAACAACCGTCTCAAGATCCTACCGGTTGGGGTCTTCTCTGGTCTCTCCAACCTTCAACGTCTAGATATCAGTGATAATGAGATCCTGGTTTTTCTGGATTACACATTTCGAGATATGATTAATCTACAGCTGCTCGATGCAGGAGAAAATGACCTGGTGTTTATCTCGCAACGGGCATTTGTTGGGCTTCAGGCGCTGAAGGAGTTGAACGTGGACCGCAGTAATTTGACCTCCATCCCCACCGAGGCTCTGTCACAACTTCAGAGCTTGACCAAGCTGCGTCTGCGCAAGCTGACCATAAATGTCCTGCCCAACAATGCCTTTCGCCGACTGCACCAGCTGCGCACCTTGCAGATCCTCCACTGGCCTTCTCTCGAGACGCTAAATAGCAACAGCTTGGTAGGTCTGAACCTTACCACCTTAATTTTAAGCAACTGCAATCTCAGCGCCGTACCTTATGCTGCACTGCGTCCTCTCACCTACCTGCAGTACCTTGACTTGTCCTACAACCCCATCACCTCCATACAGGCCAACCTTCTTGGGGAGCTTCTGCGGCTCCAAGAGTTGCACCTGGTAGGTGGAAAACTGCTACGTATTGAGCCGGGTGCCTTCAGGGGTCTGGTCCACTTTCGTCTGCTCAATGTGTCCTCGAATCATCTGTCCACATTGGAAGAAGGCGTCTTCCACTCCGTAGGGAACTTGCAGACACTAAGGCTGGACAGAAACCCATTGGCTTGCGACTGCAGGTTACTCTGGGTCATGCGACGGCGGCGGCGGCTGGATTTCGATGGCCGCCAACCCACCTGTTCGCCTCTAAATCAACACAAGAAGGCTTTTCGTGACTTTTCAGAAGCTGATCTCCCGGTTATATTTACTTGCAGGCGAGCGCAGATTCTGAACCGGCAGCAGCAGGATGTGAGTGTTGTGGAGGGCATGAGTGTACGGTTTGACTGCAAAGCAGACGGCTATCCATCACCTTCTATTACTTGGCTGTCAGCCCAGCAGACTGCACTTAGCTCTGTCGGGAGAGTACGAGTGCTTGCTAATGGGAGCTTGGAGGTGCGTTACACCCAAGTACAGGACAGTGGAATGTATCTATGCACTGCATCTAATGCAGCAGGGAACGACAGCATCTCAGTGAGTCTGCAAGTGGAGGGGCTTCCACAAAACCGCACAGTGTCATATTTCTCAGACGGGGGATGGATGGGAACTTCATTACCTCCTTCTACTAACTCCTCTGCAAGGGTGTCAAGTCCTTACCCGTTTGATGCAAAAACACTTATCATTGCTACTACCATGGGATTTCTCTCTTTCCTGAGCTCTGTGGCGATCTGTTTTGTGTTTATGTTCTTCTGGAGTCAGAGCAAAGGTCAGATAAAACACACTGCCACTATAGACTTTGTGCCACGATCATCCATGGGTGGAGGTGGAGATGGTGGGGACACTGGGAGATTCACAATGAAGCTTATTTGAGCTGGAATAGAGAATTCATGGCCATGGTTACAATTAGTTAAGCCTTTAAAACTGTAGTAAATCTTATAGTGGAGCAACTGCTCATCATTCATAATGCAGCTCGACAACACAGCAAGGTACGAAGCCTTACAATAACATAAGTCTGATTGACAACCATGTAAATAGGCATAGGAACTCAACTTCAATAAATAATAATAATCTCATTCATATTTTGCGGGCCTGATTGACATTAATATTAATAGGTATAATAGGTATAGTAACTTAACTCTTTATTATTATAACATTTTAGTGGAGAAGTAAGGTAGCCAATAGATCTAATTGGTAATAAATTCTGTAATATTGATAAGCAATGCCAAAGTATGAAGAGAAAAAAAATTGGAAGAATAATTAATACTCTTATTGTCAGATAGTAATAATTCATACTCAAAAAATATTAATGATAATAAATCTAAAAAGAATATATATATATATATATATATATAAGTGTGTAAAGACATTACATTATTTGAATAATATTCCACTATTAAATAATTAGATAACTGTTGGATATTGTTGTGGTGTGCCCTTAATTTGGTGTGTTATTGCTTGATTTTTTTTAGGCTCTCAGCTCTTAGTATAATGAATGAAATCTCTTCCTATGAGAGGGTTCTGATACAGTTAGCCTTTAGAGATATTCATTTCACTGCCAAATTAAACCAGAGCGGGCCATGCGATGACGCATCTAACAGCTGTTACAATGCATTTTTAGATACTGTAACTTTTTGTTGCACAAATATATAACCCATAGAAATATGTATGTTGCTATAGAAGTCTTAACAGCCTATAAACGGCTATTGTAGTTTGTATCATTAAAACAGAAAATAAGTAATACGTTTTTAAAAAGAGAAGGATTTAAATGGATAAGTTAATGATTGAAACGCATTATTGTATTACATATTGTGTGTGATATTGTACATTACAGATGTTATTCTTATAGGTTGCGGTAAAATTACAAACATTTTGCAGGGTCATACATAAATGTCTTTTGTGACTTTTTTTAACAACATCAAGTGAAATGGCTATGCGCAAATGTCATGACCACACATGGTTATTTCCCTAAGATGCTTTGCAATTTATGTAATGTATCTAAGTTATATTTCCAAATTTTGATGTTTTTGCTAATGCATTTGTAAATGATCATGTTTTGCATTGGATTATTAAAGACTATGCAAGTCTGCTTGTTCAGAAAACCATCTCGTCTAGCTATCTTTACTCCATCGTGTTCCATTTTAAACCTCCTCATTAAAAATTCAAGTTCATTTCTAGGTAAAATTCATTTCTGAATCCTGGAAGTCTGAACAATTTGCAGGGTTCATTAATACAGTTGACGGCTGTAATTTTAAATGACATTGTGATTACACCTCTTTGTTACTCTGGTGCATGCAGTGTAAAATAGTCCAGATGTAAGCTCCATCTGTTTCATCAATGCAGCAACTGCCTGCAGTTTTTCTTCAGCTCGTCTGATCGTGGAGGATAAATGGCATGAGATGTAAGGGTGATGTCAAGAGAAAGAAATCTGCATAATTATCTGCATCAGTCACTGTCTTGTTTGTTAAACAGAGAAATAATTTCCCCCTGCTGCCTCTCATCTGATTACCTACGATTTAGGTTTGATATTACAGTATTTATGCCGTTTATTCTGAGTAATAACAAAGTGAAATTGATCTGTGAGGGGTATGTTTTATTACGCTGATGACAGATTATTGTCTGAGCGTACAGGAAGGGATGGGGACTTACAGTGATGTTTTAGGTAGGCCGTTGATTTGTTGGACAGACAGTTCTCAAGCTTTAACTAGATTCTGCAGGGAGAGAGAGAGACACTCAGAGAGAGTAAGTCAGAGCAAAATCATTTCTGCTGCTGCTCAGAATAACCCAGAAAAAAAGATAATAATCACGTGTATGACCAGTGGTTTAAACCCTTTAGGATTACATCTAGATGTCTCAATCTGTTATATAGGTCTGTCTGGCTACAGATGTGCTCAGCCCACAAACAGAATCATGTACAAAAGTCAAATAAAAATGCTTCTTATTCTCCAAAAATGTGTTACAATTAAAATACAATTAAACAGTTAAACTAACAATTTTATTAAGATGACAATTATAGTTATATAAAACTAAAATTGATGTAGTACATTTTAAAAAAATAAAAAATAAAATAAGATGAGAGAAAACAAATTCTACTTCAAAATATGTTTAATTGAATGTCTTGCCATTTCTTTGTAATTATTTGTGGAATTTATTAGAAATTTCTGAGTGAAAATTATTTTTACACCATGTTTATTATTTTCAAACTAATGTATTTGTGCAGTCAACATGATGCCATGGTCAAACAAAAGGTGATTATAGTTCAGATCTCTCTGTTTTATAAATGTGAGGAACTATTTGTGCCACCACTTTGACCAAAGTATGTGGCACTCACGCCTTTTGGCCACTAAGTGGAGCCAAAGAGAGACATAAATAAGACAATGACCTGAACGTTTGCAAGTTTTCACAATTTAAAAGCTTTGAAATTGATATATATCAGTTTACCCACACATCATTTTAAAATACGTATGATAAATTATAGAGTTTTTTGTAAAATAATCTGGATGAGGAAGTGGCAAAGTGGCATTTCTTTCACTGATGCACTGAGCATTGGTTTACTGTATCTGAGCTTCAGGAGTATTGATGAGTTTGAAGAATAGGACAATAAATAACATGGGTAAGACGCCGAGTGAGCTGATCCTAAATAATGATTCTATCAAAATCACAGTATTAGCAAGACCTGACAAAACAAAATGAACAGCACACCGAAGAAAAACCTATTGCTACTGTAAACATATGGGGGATATACCCCGTTAAGGATGGTGTGGATTTAGTTTTAAATTGTAATTTAGATATAAGTTTAACATACTGTATGCAGGATGATAATGTTAAAGCTAATATTTTATAGAAAACAAATAGAAACATTTGTTAATTTAGTTGTTATAGCACAAAATGTAAAATATTAAAAAGTGGTAAGATGTCCCTCATTGAGTAAATTGGAGTGGATAAGCAAGAACATGCCAAATGTTGATATTCAAAATGATCAAATACAAAATAGCATAGGCATACACACACACACACACACACACACACACACACACACACACACACACACATATACATATATATATATATATATATACATATATATATATATATATATATATATATATATACACACACACACACACACACACATTATAGATACTAAAATCTTCTTTACTTCCCTACCAAAAAAAAAAAAAAAAACATTACCTAAATTAAATCACTGGGTAGTATTTTTGGTGATTTAGTAATTTTTTAATGCATGCATCATAAGGATGAAATACTGTGTCAGACAGGGGCCACTTATGCTTTTAAGGGGCACACTTTAACATTTATCTTAAGGTACTTTCAGAATTATTTCAAGTCGTTTTTAACTGTCATGTATCACTGAAATCTCTAGATGCATAGGCAGAGAGTGAACCAACTCCAGGGTAAGACTAAAAGTATCCAACTGTAATCTATTAACTGCACACATCATAAACCCCTCACTTGAGGCAAATACCAGATATGAGTGTCAGGTCATAAAATATTTTTAATGAGGCTGAATTTGTATTTAACATGTTCGCAGTTTAATAAAAACATTGTACGTATAGCAAAGTATAGTGAATATACTGTAGTTCATTACAGCAGAATTATACAGGCCTACAGAAATTAAGCAAGCAAAAAACATTAACATTATCAAAAAATATTATCACAGACTTCATGAACTATTTCAATGATTCCTTATTATGTTTCCGTGCCTTGATCGTGGTAGTTCCCTTCCTGTCTATAGAGGGTCAGAGAGCTCTCAGATTTAGGGTTAGGTATCGTTTTAATTTTATCGATTCCGATTCCTATTCTTATCGATTCCTAGTTTCGATTCCAATAACACAAAAAATCCAATATAAAAAAAATTAAGTAAAACATTTAGATGTCAAACATGTATTCTGTCTTTTTACAAAGCATTCTGTTGCAGCTAAATAACATGAGCAAAAATCAGCAGCCTAAAAAACACTGCAAGAGGAATTGTGCCTGTGCTTTCAAAAGTAAATACCATAGCAAAGACAACTAGATTAATTTAAATTTCAAATATTAAAGTGTTAAAGACAAGTAAACAGTCAGTAATAAGATAGGAACAAACAAATCAATCAGCAATATAATAAATAAATACAACCAAACTAAATTTCAGGTACAGAAACTGTAATTAAAAGTTTAAAAACACTGCATAGTTTTATTTTTATAAATAAAATAAAGATTAATCAATTAAAGTTATTAAATATATTCAGTCAAGATCAGTGAATGATTTTCTTCTGTTCTTTGATTAACATTAATGACAGGCAGCGGTTTTCTTAGACTGTTGTCTCTTTAAGCAAAAATACTGTACATGTGTGTTTTTTTCCGATCTGTTCACGTTCACGTAAGACAAAAAGGCCTGTATTTATATTGATATACTGATGTAGTTTTCTGTATATTGGTCGACAAATATGAAAGAAGTCAGTTTCGGCTCAGAAAAACTTTTTCTACCGTGGAAATACACGGAATGGTCCGAGAACGGACACAAACCGGGAACCCGCAGCACGACCGCCGACCGCTATGAGCACGCGCTTGCGCTTCATGTGCGCTGCACACAAACAGGGCGCAAATTCTTTCCTTTCCTGCACTTAATCATTTTTAATTTATTAAATTGAAATGCCAATGCAGGAATTGTTAAGCAGAATCGAAATGCACGCGTCTTATCGAATACCCGGTTCTTGGAAATTTGGAACAGGTTCTAAAATGGAACCGGTTTTCGATACCCATCCCTACTCGGATTTCATCAAAAAATATCTTAATTTGTGTTTGGAGGCTGGAGGCGGAGACAGGGGATACTTACGCCAAGGCGGAGCTGGAGACTGGAAGTCCCGAGGCGGATAAGAGCACCCAGATGGCGCTGACTGAGTGTGAGCTGAGGGACTGACAGGTGTCATGGTTCATGGATCCGTGTGTTCTTTCTGCATGTCTGTTTCTCATTATCTGTCTGATTGCTCATTCAGCGTTGCTCTGGCTGACGAGCTAATCAGTGTGGCTGCACCTGAAACTTGTTCTGTCCTGTCTTTATCTGTCTTGTGTTTGGTACTGCATGTTGTCAGATCGTTGTTTGAGTTTGTCAATGCTCGTCTTTCTCTTCAGTCCTTAGAGTTTAGTTTGCTTTCAGCCTCGGATATCGGCCAGTGTACTTCAACGTCTGTTACCGGGAATAATTTCTGAGTTGGATTGGGTCAGCACCTCGCAGTCTCCGTGTTACATAAACTGCTCACCTGCTCACCAACTCCGCCTAAAAGCAGATTATACCCACTTTCCGTACCGGAGAGGGAAGCCATGGAGAAATATATTTCTGATTCTCCAGCAACCAAGATCATCCGTCCTTCTTATTCTCCTTCAGGTGCGGGATTTTTCTTTGTGGAAAAGAAAGATGGTTCCCTGCATCCATGTATCGACTATCGAGGGTTGAATAGTATCACGGTAAAGAATACCTATCCTTTGCCGTTAATGTCTTTAACCTTCGAGAGTCTGCAGGGTGCTTCCTTTTGCACAAAGTTGGATCTTCGCAATGCCTATCATTTAGTTCGCATAAGGGAGGGGGATGAATGGAAGACCGCTTTTAATACCTTCAGGGGTCATTTTGAGTAGCTTGTTATGCTGTTTGGGCTATCTCTTCCAGGCAATGACGTGCAGAGAGACATGGTCGATCAGTTAATATATGTCTACCTGGATGACATTTTGTTATTTAGGCTTATTTTTTGGTTGTTTTCAAATTCTTATCATCCAGGTTCTAAGAACATTAAACCTGATGCTTTGTCCCGCAATTTTGACAGATCTAAATGCCCATTATCTCCCAAGTCCATAGTGCCACATAACATCTTGGTATTGGGTATGACTTGGGAGAGCGAGTCGAAGGTCCATAGGGCCTTAGAAGGGGTGATGCCTCTGCCTGGATGCCCACCAGTTTATTTGTGCCAGAAGAATTATGGTCCGAGGTCATCCATTGGGGCCATTTTTCCAAAGTAGCTTGTCATCCAGGGGTAAATCGTACAGTATTTATGGTCAAACAGCGGTTGTGGTGGCGCTCTATGGCCCGGGATATACAAAATTTTGTTTTGGCTTCTCTGTCTGTGCCATTTCTAAGGTTTCTAATTGACCCCCTGCTGGACTCCTTCAGCCGCTGTTGGTTCCTTCGAGACCCTGGTCCCACATTTTGCTAGAATTTGTTTCGGGATTCCCGCCGTCGCAGGGTAACATAGTAGTTTTGACCGTGGTGGACTGGTTCTTGAAGGCAACTCATTTTGTTACTCTGCCCAAATTACCCTCAGCCAGAGAAACAGCGGTTACTGTCATTGATCACGTCTTTCGTATTCATGGCCTCCCGGTGGACATGGTCTCTGACAGGGGGCCTCAGCTTGTTTCCAAATTTCTGAAGGAATTTTGTCATTTGTTAGGGGCGACTGTTAGTCTTTCTTCTGGGTTTCATCCCCAGAGTAATGGTCAGACGAAGAGGGCCAACCAAGATTTGGAACGTAGGTGTTTGGTGTCTCAAAACCCATCCTCTTGGAGTCAGCAACTCTCATGGGTGGAGTACGCACACAATTCTTTACCAGTGTCATCCACGGGCCTATCTCCGTTTGAGTGTAGCATAGGTTACCAGCCACCTATCTTTCAGAGAATGGAATCTGACGTCGCGGTCCCCTCTGCTATGACCTTTGTCCAGAGGTGCCACTGCACCTGGAGGAGGGCTAGAGAAGCCATCCTCCAGGTGGGGTCGCACACCAAGGCTCAGGCCATTCGCCACCGGTCAAAGCCATCTGTCTACTGTCACCAAGATTATTAGTCCGGTGGCAGTCCACCTCAAACTTCCTTCTGCATACAGAACAATTCATCCCATCTTCCATGTCTCCAAATTAAAGCCCATTTTTTTGGTTCTACCATTAATCCGCCTGTCCCAGTTCCCCCACCGCAGCGACCCGTAGATGGGGAACTCACTTATTCGATAAACCATATTCTGGACTCGAGGCGGAGGAGACGTGGATTTCAGTACCTGGTGGACTGGAAGGGTTACGGTCTGGAGGAGAGGAGGTGGGTTCCTGCTAGGGACATATTAGATAATTCGCTTATCGATGATTACAATCGCCAGGTAGGTTCCTCTGGAAGTGCCAGGAGGTGCTCCTAAGAGGAGGGGTACTGTCATGGATCCGTGTGTTCTTTCTGCATGTCTGTTTCTCATTATCTGTCTGATTGCTCGTTCAGTGTTGCTCCGGCAACTGTCAGTGTGGCTGCACTTGATGCTTGTTCTGTCCTGTCTTTATCTGTCTTGTGCTTGGTACTGCATGTTGTCAGATCGTTGTTGGAGTTTGTCGATGCTGGTCTTTCTCTCCAGTCCTCAGAGTTTTGTTTGCTTTCAGCTCACCTGCTCACTGTTTACATATCTTGCTTGTTTGAGTTGTGGAAAATAAACTGTATTACACTTGCAACTGGATTTCGTGTATCATTACATGACAACCGGCAACAGCTGAGATAGGGTTGAGGAACTGGCTGGTTTGAGAGGAGGTGGGAGAGGGAGGCTGGGAGGGAACACAGAAGGACTTGGGCTGGGTGGAACCAATGGAGACGCAGGAGATTCAGTGCTGGGCGGAACCAGCGGAGACACAGGAGAACTGGGTAATGCCTCCCAAACCAATCTATTAAATCCATCTGGAAAACATCCATAAGTTCCTCATAGTATAGTCCAGTGACCAGTTGCAGCTCACCCTCAGTGGTGGGAGTTTGGCTTCCCTTCAAGCCCTCAATCTCTACCAAAACTCCCTTGGGAACGGATGATGTTGCCGGCTCATGCACTTGTTCAGACAGTGCTGGAGGCTCAGGCTCCATAGCGATGATCGGCTCAGTTGCGGCGGGCTCAGGCTCTCTGTCTTCAGTGGGCTCAGACAGTAATTCTATGCAGTGGGATGAGGGCTGGCTGGTCTCTGCTTCGGGAGTGGGGCTGGAGATATCCTCCTCAGCGGGGCAGATGATGAACGGTGAACGGTTATTCTTCAGCACCCACTCCACGAAAGCAGCAAAATCCTCTTTGGGTTCGTTCGCTGGTAGGCGTGTCTTACACCGCTCGCTCAGGCCAATGTAATAAAAAACTCAGAGCAAGCGGTCTGGGAAGTGGGTAAGACACGTCAGATCGATAAAGTCCTTGGTGTGATCCTCCAGCGAACGGTCCAACTGCTCCAGGCATAGGAGCTGGACAGCTGGTAAAGCCATACCGGGAGAGGGGAAAAAGAAAACAAAAAAGAAAGAAAAACGCAGCTAAACGTACTCACTTTTCTGTCCGCTATTCTGTCACACGTGTTGGTGTGTAAAGCAAAGCGCACAACAAAATAGTTCTCTTAATAATCCACAAGGGCCCAACCAAACACAAATCCAAATGATCAAACATCAATAGTGGACAAAGAAATAATGGAGAACACAGACTTTTAAATACTGGGAACGTAATCCGGGAGAAACAGAAACAGGTGTGGGGCTAATTAATCAAAAACCATTGAAACTAACTAGGCAGGAAAATGGAGACACAGAAACTAAACCAAAACAGATCATCACCATGACAAATAAAGTCATTCTTTTTTTTTTTTTACGCACAAAAGTATTCTAATATCTTCATAAAATTACGGTTGAACCATAGATATCACATTGACTATTTTAATGATTTCCTTATTATGTTTCTGTTCCTTGATTGTGGTAGTTCCCTTGCTGTCTATAGAGGGTCAAAGAGCTCTCGGATTTCATCAAAAATATCTTAATTTGTGTTCTGAAGATGAACAAAGGTCTTACAAGTTTGGAACGACATTAGGGTGAGTAATTAATGAAAGCATTTTCATTTTTGGGTGGACTATCTATTGAAATACTCTCAAAAATTCCCATTATAATCAATGTCTACACTGTGAAATTAATCTCCTACTTTGTACATACATGTGCACTCTGCGAGAGTGTGGAATTCAGTCAGCGAGTGCACGCACTGAACAAAACCCTCGTGACAACTTGAGCAGATCTATATTGAATACCACAATGACTTTTCATTTACTTTCCCTTCGCAACAGCTGTAATAAATTAGTTTGATTGTAAGGGGCATTTTTGTCAAATTTTTGGTTACTTTTTTTGCACAAATAATTGTTTAGTGCAATACCATTACAAATTTAAGGGGGCCTGGAGGCCAAGCTTATTGATGGAGGTAATCCCACCCCCAACCCCTGCCCCCAATATATTACAATATATACATTTACAAATATTTAAATGTCATTGCTACACCCTTACATGTAAAATATGATAACTTTGACTATGATAAACTGTAAGACATATTTAGTGTCTGCGAGATTTACAAGCTGAAGTGTATAACAGTGAAATACATTATTCACAATGCATTGCATGTAAAAAAAATAAAGGAAAAAGTGTTTAGCTTTATCTAAAGATGTCAATCCGCGTGATCGCTGTTGTGAGCGCATGTCTGCTCGCTCCATTCTCTCTCTTTCAGAAGGTGTGACGTGAAGGCAATTAGCCCTCAGATTCTCATAGAGGTCTGGTGAGGGACAGGCAGCGCCCGCTTATTCCACGCGCACTCCTGCAAAACAACACCAGTCTTAATCTAAAACGAGACTTTTATTAACGTGGCGTCACTCCAATTAAAACATCGCGGAACAAGATGAATCTGCTCATACTGGCCACTCTTTTCTCAGTGGTTTTGGCCGAAAAATCACCTCGACTGAAATTTACCGTAATGGGTAAGACTTAATTTTTCTTCGGTGCATATGGATTCTGTTTAGAGTTATGGAATTTTCTGGTTCTCAGTCTCTAATGTTTATCCTTACTAAAGCAGAAATTTTTAATCTTATTTCCCCCTCGGGAAAAATAAAACTACTGCGTATGACTTCCAATTCCATTAGGATATAAGGAACAGACGTCAGATCACATTGTTAGTAAATGCAACCAGGCCAAGATGGGGCACTGATTGCTTTACATTGCTGTTTTGAAAACAAAAACCGATTGAGACTCATATGCACGTCATGACTTCACTTTATGACGCATATGTGGTTTTAATCATGATTAAGAGTTCATAAGCTTACATTAGACAGCAATGATAAAAATACAGTAAACGCAACCCATAAGTACTGACACTGGTTATAAATTAAGCAGATAGAGATAGCGCCAACATTTTAACTGAACGTAACTAAACGAAGGTTCATACAAGGATGCTGGGAGGATTTTTGACTGTGTATCCATAGTAACATGTCTTTAAGACATGTTAGTATAATGTTGTTAAAGATCGAGTAGTCTGCTTGGGACGGGTGAACAAGCTCCTGAATAAGTAACAGACTAAGTAATTTCCTGAAATGACCATTCGCTTTCTAACTAAACTTGTAAATCCATTGAATGACGTTGCTGATTTTCAAGAATACGCTGCAAGTGGGTTTGATTTAAGAAATTCATAGGACGCAATCTACAGAGCTGCAATGCAGGTGCGCGAGCTAACGGGAATGATGGCACTGCAGCAACTGATGCATTTCCAAGACTCAGGGCACAAGATGCGATGCAAGGAAAAACAACACACTCGCAGAAGAGAACAGCCCATGGAAAATTCCACGAAACCTACCACTATTCCAAGCACGTTCACAGTCTTCTATGTCGATACAGACAATATGGGTCATACGATTCACAAGTGTTTATTTGAAAACAACAACGTGTCTCACGGTCATCGCCCTCAGTGTTACGTGATACTACAACCACTCACAATTACAGATAGGAGAAAGCAACGAGAAAGACTAATACGAGTCTCCAGTGAGCTTGTAGGTCTTGACAGCCCACTTCAGCACCATGGACAACAACACTTTACCGAATCCTCAATTCAGCACACGTATTCCCTGAAATCACGAAGGATGCGATGGCTAGACAAATAATCTCATAAACTAAAGTAGCCTACTGTGCTATGCAAGACGACACCGTATGCAAATAGAAACCGGATGAGACTGGTCTGCAGGTTTTTCGACCTCGCCAGCCCCCGCTTCGAATGGCGAGTTATTAAGATGAAATCTCTACCAGCGAAAACCGAGACAAACACCTGTTGCAATATGTTAGTTTTATGAAATAATCACAAATCCCCGCCTTTATGGAATGTATTGTAAATAATTTGTAGTTTTACATAACTGTTGCCACTGACAACCACATTTGACCGTTTTCTTAATTTAGGTCAGATGAAAAACACCCACTAAAGTGGCTTAGGCATTTGAATTAATCATTTAGATCTTTTATATCTCAACTGATTTTGCTCCAAAATCCATTTTACAGTGAAAATCAGCTCAAACCCAATAAATAATATAGCATAATATTTAACATACATTTAGTAAGTGCATAAAATGGTTTACATAGAACAGTCTAAAAAGGAAAACTGATATTCTTGTTAAAGGAATAGTTCACCCAAGATGTAGATGAGTTTTTCTTCATCTGAACAGATTTGGATAAATTTGACATTACATCACTTGCTCACCAATGGATCATCTGTAGTGAATGGTAGCTGTCAGAATAAGAGTCTTAATAGCTGATAAGCATCAAAATAACCCAGAAGTAATGCACACAACATAAATGAACATTATGTGAAGTAAAAACCTGCATATTTTAATCCATCTTTAAGAGATTTTTAACAAAATAAATGCTTCCATCTAAAATATGTGTCCATAAATCATAATATAGCTTTTGTCTGATCTGAATTAGTCTGAAATATTCACACATCAAAAAACATCCAACCAATCAAGTGGTGTAATGCTAAATTTTTCCAAATCTGTTCTGATGAAGTATCCAACTCATCTACATTTTTTATGGGCTGTGGGTGAATAAATCTTTGGGTGAACAATTTCTTTAATGTATACATTGGATTGCAACACTGTTTCAAATATTCAGTTAATATTAGATTAGAGTTTGGATGCAGAGCCTTTTATCTCAACAATAAAAGACACATGAAACATTTAATGCATTTAAATGATTTCATACAAAAAGCTTATTTATTTTGCCATCCTAACTATACATATTTTTATGTCTAGTTTATGTCTATTTTATTATTTGCATTTTGCATAGTTCTTCCCTGTGACCCATTTTTGAATTGCAACCCTCCTGTTCAGAACCACTATTTTTGTAGTCAAACATTATTTATTCATGCAGCATGTAAATATATATACATTTAATGACTGCCAGAAAATGTTTTACACTGCATTTCTATCAATTTCTCTATAGAGTCACCTCGGTTTCGCTTCATGAAACCTGAGAACTACACAATGGTTTACCACCAACAGGAAACTGATGTCCTGTTTGTAGGGGGCCAAGGGGTCATCTATAAGCTCAACTTCAGTGATAAAGGAGTGCATGACACGCAGGTAGGGGGCTGACACAATAACCTGGATCTAAAGTAGATATATCACTGCTGTAAATCCTGACCTAGATAGCTGGTACTCAGTAAGCTGCAAAAATATGCTATTATTTATGGAGCAGAACAATGCTTTATAATGGAGGCTCTCTGAAACGACTACTTGTTGGTTGCACAAAAGCAAGCATTTCTTGCCAAGGAGGGATAGTTATGGGTTATTATAATTTTATGGTCACCATAACACTTTATGACTTGTTTCTCACTGTAATTATAGAATATAGCATTAACATGATGAGACCAATTCATCGCTACATTATTATGCATGCAAGGCAGCATAATTAGTATGTTTTTGATGTGCTCACAGATCCATGCGGTAATGGATGAGAATGCAAAAGAGATGTGTGTCTCTAAATCACCAGCATGGAAGGTAAAAGAAACAATATTCTCAATCTCACAATATTCAGTCAATTCAGACCTCAAGTTGCTTGTGACAATAGGATTATCTCGACTCATTTAAGCCTAGTGATTCAGTGTGCTCACAAATCTAACCACAAGAAATGACTACTGCCCAGCTGTCCATTTCTCATAAACCCTCTGAGTGACTCATCAGGTTTAGCTGGACATTTGTGAACGTTTCCCACACGCTCCTCATTATGCAAGCTAGAGCCTGGCTGGATTCACTGCCCTGGTTCAACATATACAAAAATAGTCACCCATGATGAGCAGGTCATCACTCAGAGTTGACTCAATGAGGCTATTTTAAGCGTTATAGCACAGACAGCCAACTGATGAGTGATGGGCTTCTTTAAATATCTAAATAAAGATGGTGGTTAGGAGTTGTTAAGTTAATCCTTCTGAAAAACAAACTTGATTATGTCCACAAAATCCAGTTTAGTATAAACAAAAGTAAAAAATGACCACACTGGATGAAATACTGTATTTAGCAACTATATCTATTTCTTTTATTTATAATATATGATGTCTGTATGTTTTGCATTGACACATAGTGTGTTCTTTCATCCTTCTGTAGCAAGAGTGTGCTAATTTCATCACAGTAATTGAGAGAGTTGGTGATTCGCTCGTGGTGTGTGGGACAAGAGCAGGTGCTCCTAAATGTTGGCTCCTGGTAAGACGCCTTACCTATCATTATATATGCAACTATCTCAGTCCTGAAGCAGTTTAAACTCAATCTGTAAGCAAACCACAAAAGTGTTTAAGAGTAAGATGTGTCTTTCTTTGTTAGTGTCTATATTTGCATGTATGCATTTGGCAATGCAACTTAGACTGCACAACTTAGAGGACACATTTAATAAATTCTTGCTTTCCTTGAGAATCAAACCCTTGACTTTGGTGTTGTCAGTGCAATGCTCTCCAGTTTGAGACACAGGAAGGCCAAACCATTCTGTAATTGCAAAATTTTAATAAATTAAAAAAACATGCACACCACAACTTTTCAATGCAGACATTTCACAATCCCTTAATATAACAAATTGTTGTGAATACACTTATCGAATGTAAGTTGGTTCAATTGCTATTTCAATCGCTTTAGCATTTTCTGTGATTTACAGGAAGGAACAAAGGGAAATGAGACTAGTTTTCCCTGCAAGCTCAGCTGCTTTGGCAGAGTTCAGGCTATTTATTTAACTGCTTCTGTATTTTTGAGCACATTTTCATAACCTCAGTGTGTCTCTGCCGTGGGTGTGATTTATAACCCAACCATTTAACAGTTTCCTTAGGATGAAAACCAGACAGGATGGAAAGCAATACAATAAAATGAGAGTTTAACATCTTGGAAAGTGGGACGCTCGTTTAGTGTATGAATAAGATCATGGAAAAAAGTTTTCAGCATCTTTTCTGCTCAAAAGTGGCCTGATTTCTCCAAGTGATGCAGTGCCTATGCTGTTTTTTTTAATGAAAAGCCTAAGAAGTAGTGAATAATCACATCATCTCTCTCACCCAGGTAAATGACAGTGTATTGACGGACATGCAGGAGGAAACAGCAGCATCTAACATCTTGGCACCTTACCCTTCTCAGCGCTCCATCAGTCTGTCAGCAGGTAGAAAGAGGAGGGGAATGGAGAAAGGGAAAAGAAATGATATAATGCAAGAAATTGAGAGAGAATGTTGTTTCTTCATTTTTTTCATTTAGTTCCTTCATTTTGATAGGTATTTAAGTACATCAGACTATAAAGTAACTTAATGAATTTATTCTCTGGCCTGACATAAATGACATCCGAGAGAGAACTTAGATCCATTTGTTATAAACAATGCATTATATCAGTTCTCTACTGAAAATATACAGTGTAGTCGATGAAAAAACAAAAAGAACAACAATCCTTGTAGAATATGACAAAGAGAGCTCTCACCCTCCTTTTTAAAGTTCTAAATGTCAGGTACCAAATAGAGTATTTTAAATGTCATGTGAGGTTAGCAGAGCTGAAAGGTCAACACTGATTCTGAAAGAAGTTGCATGTCATAACAATGTCTCTTACTGTCAGTCAGAAGCAAGTAGAAGCAGCGCTGCCATGAAATTGCTTTGTGTGTGCATTCACAGGCCTCTTTTTTAGTTTGAGAATCAAAGAACTGCAAAAATTGCTAAATTTGAATCAAAGTTTAAGGGAATCTTTGATATGACAGAACTGTAGTCACAGAGGTTTGGCTGATGGATATACTTATCTCTCTTTCCTCATTTAGATGGGAATCTATACTCTGCTCTGTCAGCGGTTGCAGGACAGACTGGCTCTATCCGTCGCACATATGGCTCCAAAAAGCAGCTGAGGACAGAGAATAAATGGTTACAGAGTGAGTTGATATTTTATCTAAACTGCATTAGCAAAGATTTTCATGAATGACTGAACTATTGGATTCACCTGTGCTATGTCAGCTTACTATTTAATCTGATACAGTAAAGTTCTGGAAAAAACATTCTGGATTCACACCAATATTGATAGCAGCACCACATTGTTTACAGTTTTGGTGAACTCAACTCACAAATGACAAATTAAATCTCTGCATATTAACATGAGATAGCAGACCTTTTAAACATTAAAAAATAATGCTAATGCAAGATTGAGTCTTTGAATATTATCAATTTGCTCTCACCATCTACCTCAGATCCCCAGTTTGCAGGAGCCGCTGTGATACCACACACAGAAAAACTCAAAGATGAGATCTATTTCTTCTTCAGTGAGGTCAATGGTACAGCCAGTCTAGATGAAGAGCCATACAGGGCTCGCATAGGGCGAGTCTGCATGGTAACAATCTTTTATGCATTCTAGCTTCATATACACTGCTGTGAGGACTTTAGGTTTTCTGATAACCTTTGCATCTGTGGCTCAGGTTGATGAGGGAGGGCTTCAGAACATGCTGCCGAATTCCTGGACTACGTTCCTAAAGGCACGGGTGATGTGTGGGAAAGCTGGAACTCCTGTACAGTACAACAACTTCAAGCAGGCTTTCGTTCTGTCCTCTCATCTACGCATTGGTTTGATATACGGCATCTTCTCCAATGCTTGGTAAGCAGATGGGAAGTCAAAAAGTGACTAGGAAGACATTTGACATCAGGCTGCTGAAATAAAGCCTTCAGCAAGACTACATTATACACGAAAAATACATCCCTATAGATTTTTACTCAAAACAATGATAAAACAATGTCAGTTGTGCTCACTTCAAGCTTAAGGTATATACAAATATTGGTACCATATCAATCAATATTATTAATTTATCAGTATTCGTTCGATCTCGAACATTTTATGCATGTTTAGTGCACACTGATTTTTCACTATTTTTATATTAACACTCACTTAACGGGATAGTTCACCCAAAATTATAATTCTGTCATCATTTACTCACCCTCATGTCGTTCCAAACCTTTATGAGTTGCTTTCTTATGTTGAACATAAAAAAATATATTTTGAAGAGAACTGGTAATCAAACAATTGGCGGTTGCTATTGTCTTCCATAGTATTTCTTTTCCTACTATTGAAGTCAATGGCAACCAACAACTGTTTGATTACCAGTAATCTTCAAAATATCTTCTTTTATATGAGGGTGAGTAAATGATGACAGAATTATAATTTTGGGTTTTTGGGTGAAATATCCCTTTATTAACGCTGGTAAATGTTATCTTTAGCAGATCTCTAAATAATATCCATTTTTCATACTGTTCATTATCCTATAGGGATCCTAAATACACTTGTTTCATTTGAAACAACCAAATTTATATTTGTGTTTTTATTTAATTTAATTATTTTTAAGTATGGTAAAGTTATTGGTCAAAACATAAAAAATAATTATCATTTTATCTGTATTAACCAGAATGTGCAATGCTGCTGTACTTGACTCATTACATTAATATGTAACTGATTATAGCAATAATTCACACAAGAATGAAAATTACCTGAACATTTACTCACCCTCAGGTTATCCAAAATGATCATCACTTGCTCACCAGAGAATCCTGTTAAAAACAAATCAATCATTCACTTCTGCCCAAAATATAAGTTCGTAATTCAGAGCAGCTTGCAAAAATTGTCTTGAATTATTCCTTTAAGATCCATTTCCACATTTATGTCTTTCCACAGGAACACCACCGTAGTGTGTGCCTACTCCATTGAAGACATTGATCGAGCCTTTTCTACATCCAAACTGAAGGGCTACAACTCACCTTTGTCAACTCCCCGTCCTGGAACGGTACAACACTGAAACATTAACCAGTCAAAAGCAAAATTATGTGCCAACAGACAGTGATGTTGTTATACATACAGTATGATTACATTCTGAACATTTATTCAATTCTCTATCTACAAAACAAAGGCACAGCCTAATTCTTAATTTTTATGGTTCACCTTTGTCCAGTGTGCCTTTAGGAATAATACTCAGGCTCATAACCAAAAGATCCTGACTGTGATCAAGGATCACCCTGAGATTGAGGACGTGATCATCCCGGTCGACGAAGCTCCTCTAGACCTCCCAGTTCAAGACCACTTCACACATATTGTGGCAGACACAGTCTTGGCTGTCAATGAAGAACACTACAGCATCATTTATCTGGCCACAGGTACTGTGAATTGCAGAGAATTGCTTTAAAATATCACAAAATTTATTTTTGCAAGCTACACCAGTGTCGGAATTTTGATTGACAGACAAATAGCTGATTTTAATATTCTATTCTATTTTGCCTAAATGAATAAAAATATAACATGACAAACTAAAATCATCAGTTTTAAATGCTACAAAGGAATTTAGGCATTGTAATATATGAATTTATAGAAAATGGATATTCATTTTAAGATTGGCTAAAGATTACATTTAACATTGTTATAAAATTATTAGTATTTTTTAAAATAAATATTTGTTAGATGCAGCAAAGGTAATCTAAATGTAAAAATTGTGAAAATGAGCAGAACTATTAAATACCCATTATTAAATATTATATGGATATATAGTATACTGTATATGGCACCAATATCTTGCATCCCATTTATTTTAATCTCATTCTGTTATTTTTTTTGTGTGCGTGTCTCTTCCAATGCAATTTTTTCCTGTGTCTCCTTCACAGAGAAGGGAAAAGTCCTGAAGGTGCTGCATGCCATAGAAGGAGCCTTTATCATAGCACAGTACTCTTTATTCCATGATGATAGTCCCGTTATCAACATGGCCATTGACTCTAAAAAGGTAGAGGCCCACATTTTAAATAAGCTAAATCCCTTTAAAACAGGCCAATTTTAGCCTGCAGTGGTAGGACATATTAGTCCATTGTAATATATTTAGCTTTCAATTACTATTTTTACTTTACAATCAGAAAGTAATTTAAAGTCTGTACACATAGATATTTGATAGGAGCCAAATGGCACCTTTCACCTCTGTATTCTACTTTGTGCCAGGGTCATCTCTATATTGGCACAGAGCTTGAGGTGCAGCGCATCCCCCTGGCTGACTGTGGTCGTTACGGAGCCAGCTGTCAGGAATGCATCCTTTCACGAGATCCATATTGTGCGTGGGATGAGTCCAAGAAGAAATGTACTGCAATCCCACCAGACTACAACAATAGCACTGGGTACATATTTACTCACAAATATCCCAACACAATACTACAATATTGTTTTTCCTGCTAAACTATTTTTAAATTTCCCTGTGTGAAATCAGAACCCTTGTTCAGAACCTTGACCACTCCAATGCCTCGGTCTGTGGCTATGCTACAGGTAGGTTGTTCAAAAACTTCTAAACATGCAGTTTTAAGTACTAAATTTTATTTTAGTACTAAAACAGTTTTAAATTCTTCTTCCCAAATTCCGACTGAATCCGTTTTTGGATTTATTTTTTATGTACAGTATATAGTTTGTATTTTCATGTTGCTTGACAGTACTGAGGGCAACGCATTACAAGTAACATGAGTTACGTAATCAGATGACTTTTTTTCAGGTAACTAGTAAAGTAACGAATTACTTTTTAATTTACAATTACTTTAAAAAAATTCCCATTTATTGACTGACAAGTATCCTTTCTCCATATTGGGAGAAGTCGGAAGTACAGAAGCTTGTGTGTGCTGTGTGAACAAGAATGTGCAATAATTCATCCCACTCTCGAAAAAAAAAAAAAGATTGTCAGATTTAGTATTCCTCAAAAAAAATTAAAACAGTTAAATGTGAACTCAGAATATGATGCAAACCTGCAATAATTAAATGTTAAATAACACAAATGTATCCCTTTTTACTAACCAATGTCTTTGCTGCTGACCTTTGAGTATCCAGTTAAACCATACTAATAAGCAAAAATGACTTCAGATAAACTATCAATTATGCTTCATTGTTAGTTTTTTTAATTGCTGAAGAGTGTTGAACCTTCTTCTCCTGTGTCCTACTGTACACATGTCAATTTACTTTTCCTTCAGCCTGAGGTTTATTCATTACACTTTTCAGAAGAGACACAAATTACCAGTCATATCCTACAAAGTTATTTTAAATAAATGTAAAATAATTATTTAAAATAAATACTGTTACATTGTTACAAGAAATTGTATTTGAAAATATAAATGCTGTCCTTTCAAACTTTCTAGGTGTATTCTAGGTGGTTGCTAGGGTACTTGGAGTGGTTGCTATGACGGTTGCTAAGCTAACTGGGGTGGTTGCTAGGGTATTGCTATGTGGTTGCTAGGGTACTTTGGGTGTTTGCTAGGGTACCTTGGGTGGTTGATAGGTTGCAGCCATATGGTTGCTAAGGTACCTGGGACAGTTGCTAGGGTGTTGCTATGCAGTTGCTAGGCTGCTCGGTTCAGTTGCTAGGTTGTTGTTATGCAGTTGCTTAGGTACCTCAGGTTTGGTTGCTATGATGTTGCTGAGTGGTTGCTAGGGTGATTACTATGATGTGGCTATGGTACTTGGGGTGGCTACTAGAGTGCTGCTATGCGGTTGCTATGCATGTTATAAGCATGTTGTTAGCATAAGTACCATGATTAGCATAAGCATGATCCGCATGTTATTAGCATTATTATCAAGTTATTAGCATGTTGTTAACATGATTCTAGCTTGATTAACATGTTACTAGCATGATTTTAGCATGATTAACATGTATCTAACATTATGCTAGCATGTTTCTATCATGTTTAACAAGTTGCTAGCATGTGTCTAGCATGATTTGCAAGTTACTAGCATTTTGTTAACATGTTTCTAACATGATTACCAAGTTACTAGCATCTTGTTGGCATGGTTAGCAAGTTATTAGCATTTTGTTAGAATGTTTTATAGCATAATTATCAAGTTACTAGCATGTTGGTAGCATGATTCTAGTATAACATTTTACTAGCATGATGTTACCATGTTTCTAGCATGTTTATCAAGCTGCTAACATGTTTCTAGCATGATTAGCACATTACTAGCATGGTGTTAACATTTTGTTAGCATGATTAGTATGTTACAAGCATGTTGTAAACATGATTAGCAAGTTATTAGCATTTTGTCTATGGGATTTTAGGCGGTTTTGTTAGTCTGGTTTAGAAAAACCATAAACTGGATCAGTTAGTAAAGATATAACATATAGAGATATAGTTTGGTGGTTGCAGCTTTAAAAGTATAGGTCTAGTACTTTCAAATTTGGTCTAAGAAGAAGCAGAAGAAGAAGAAGAAAAAAAGAGGAAGAGGAAGAGGAAGAAAAAGAAGAAGAAGTTTAAATAGGATTTCAGTAAGTTGGCTTTTTGAAGTCAACTTAATAAACTTAAATGGTAGATCAGTAAGTTGGCTTTTTCAAGGGCAACTTAAGAAGTTTAAATCATATTTCAGTAAGTTGGCTTTCAAGCTAACTTAAAGCAATAATAATAATAATAATAAAAATAAACTTTCTTGAGCATTAAATCAGCATATTAGATCATATGCCACTAAAGACTGAAATAATAGCTTCTGAAAATTCAGCTTTGCCATCACAGGAATTACAATTAAAATATGTTAATATAGAACATTGTTATTTTAAAAAGTAAAAATATTTTTCAGAATATAACAGTTTTTACTTTATTGTAGTCAAATAAATTCAGTCTCAGTGAGCATAAGAGACTTCTTCCAAAAAATCTGAACTGTAGTGTATATATAAAATGAAAGTATTTTTATTCAAAATGACTTAATCACACTAAGATATTTCCTGTCATCCTGGGCTACAGCTCCTAAGGCACGTAGCACCATCCCCAAACAGGTTTTAGTGGATAAAGATGGACCCGTCCTGCTACCATGCCCTGTGCGCTCCTATCATGCCACTTACCGCTGGGAGAAAGACAACTGCATCAAGCAATATCCTTGCACCATCTCTGGCTCATCCTGTGTGCTGGCGCCCACCCCTGACCTGCCTCTGAAGGAGGGCGTGTTCCGCTGCATGGTGGAGGAGAGCGGCCTGCAGCAGGAGGTGGTGTCCTACAAGCTGGTGTTCAACGGTGGGCCCCTCTGCACCTCGCTTGCCTCCACCCTGGGGTCGGCTCTGCTGCTGGCTGCCACGGCACACTGGCTCCTGTAGATCCAATGAATCATGGGGGCACAAAAGCAAACAAGATTAATATTAAGGTCAGCAGAGCATGAGTACCTAGGCCGGTCCGACTAAACTGTAGGGGAGCAGCTGATCTCTGTATAAACTGTGTTTCTTGTTTCTTATTCAGAGCAATCACAAAATTATTATTTTCTTTAAAGGGCCGAGAAAATGCCTGGAATCTTCTCATTTATCAAAATGCTTTATCATACCAAACTTCAGTGTTATGTAAAACATTAACTTATGTAAGTGAACTATTTTATGTCATCAGCCTGAAAGCATTTAGACTTATAAACTGTATATTCAATATCTAATACATGAGATTTGTACTGCATAAAACATTGCTTGCAAAATGTTAGTGCCATCATTCAGATGTTTCAGAGGACTGCTTTGCTAACTACACTCAGACATGGTATCCAGATCAGTTGGTTAGTTTTCTTAGTAACACCACTTTTCAGAAAGGTTCAGTTACAATAGTTAAGAATAGGGTATCATGAACTAACTATGAATAATTTTTTAAAGAATTTAGCAACCAGGGTTAATTTACTATTATTTAACATTTAATATGCTATTGTTCATTGTCAATTCATGTTTGTTCATAATACATAAAATAGACAGACTGCCCACTATATAAAGGTGAAATAGGTAAAACAACATTTCTTTATTTAAACAACGTTGGATGCTTAAATGCATTAGTGAAGCAGAAATTAACATTTTATTCATTCATGGCTTTTCATTTTTAGTTCATGTTACCTAATGATTTAAGCAAACTGAACCTTATTTTAAAGTGTAACTCTTTCGTTGGTATGCAGAATTGCTACCGATGTTTTAGATGTGCAAGTACATGCTGAAACATGAATATACTGTTATAATTCCTTCGACTTATCCATTGTGTGCCATTAGGACAGTTCTGAAGCCTTAAAACAAGGATGAGTCCCTTTTAAGCTTTACGGGTCACATCCTAAGCACAACTTGGAAACTGAGCAGAACCTGCAGAATCTGCTGGCTTTGTCATTCCATTGACACAGAATGTTATTTCAGCACGATATTGGGAGTACATACAGCTGACATACAGTTTGCGCCTGTTTGGCAAGTTTGAAATCACTCACCAAACACAAATATAAATGTGAACGGAAAATAAAAACATACTAAACTGACATAGATTCGACTGCTTTTGCTCAGTGGATGGACAGGAAGAATAACCAGAATTCATAATAACCATATTTTACATTTTATCTCAGCACATCACTGTGTTTAACAAACAGACATAAAACACTATTGCATCCTTGATGCCTGTATACTTTTCATGCTCATAAAATACATTTTTACATTTTGCAATCAATAAGCTTCAGTAAATGTAACATGGAGTTGCATCTTGTAATTGAAGTGTACAGAGGCTTAATTATGCTGTTGTTTTAATTGTAATGCTCTGTATATGCTGTTCTTCACCATTGCTGCCTATGGGAATCTGAAGTATTCCTGATGGATCTAAACAGTCATCCTGCACTAAGGTGCTATGAGTATAAATTTGTCAGCATTTTACTTCATAACATTTCATTTGATCATGACTTCAGCCAATCAAACTTTTGGGTGGTTATTTTATACACATTACAAAAAGGAACCGATAAAAAATGCTCATACAAGAACGTTTTAGCACACTTCTAATCATCATCTGCACCCCTAACACACACCCCACTACTATTTCTGTTCTGACTCCAAATGCCTGTCTTGTCTTTAACCTTGATCTTTCCTCACTATATTTTGGGAGCAGGACAATGGTGTTTTGAATGAATTGATCACTAATTAACCAGAAGTGCACTGTGTTTTCAGATGTGGATGTTGTGACTTTGTTTTTGTATTTAGTTATGTAGTTATGTCTTGTGTCGCTCTGTTTCTTGCTCCGCTGTTGAAATAATAGGCCAATCCTAAACTGAAAAGAAACGTTTTTTGTTTTGTTTTGTTTTTGTTTTACCTCTGTTTGAATATCTGTGTTGATGTTTGGGCAAACCTAAGTGTCATAAATGAAAGCCATGTAAATAGTCCAGGGACTGACTGCAGTGTTGCTTTACACATTAGTGCATTAGCTATATATGCTAGCGTGTGCTAACCTTCTGTTTGCATGCATGCCGAATGCCACAGCACTGTCACCCTCTCTGTTTACTCGTACCTCTGTTTCTTGGCCTAATGCAGTGGTTTTCAAACCGGTCCTGCAAGCACCCCTAGCACCTCACATTTAGTATGTCTCCCTATATCTGACACACCCATTTCAGGTCTTGCAGTCTAATGAGTTGATGAGTTGAATGTGCTGTGTTGGGGGTTGCTTGCAAGACCGGTTTGAAAACCACTGGCCTAATGTGCTACACTGTACTAAATGAAGGAACGTTTATAAGAGCTTTTCTAACTTTTCCACTGTGCTTCGATGCCAAACGTTTACCTTTCTTGACACACATATAGCAGTATCTAGATAAACACTCTTAAATACTTCTGGCAGTGTAAGTGACACAGGGTCCTTCAATGTAGATTGCACAAAGTAACAACTGTAAACATCTGTTACATGTTATGCTTCTAAATTATTTTTTTACTCTGTAACTGGTGTTGCAAAGATAGTTTAAGGCCATTGTGTTTTTATTGTCTGTCTGTCATTTGCTATGCTTTGTGTTTTTTGCCAGAGGCTTGTGGCAGGGAGTGTTTTCTCATGTAGAGACACTCAGCACGGTTTACTGCTCAAATGCATCTTGCAGTTGTGTAAGCTTGTACTTAATAATTCATATTTATAACTGGTTACCAAAAGTCATAGCATTTTTCTTTCTAAAGGGATTGAAGACATTGTAAAATACAGAAACATATAATTATAATTAAATGTTTCCCTGAAAGTGTGCATTAAAATAAATAAATACATATATACTGTATTTGTATTTTATTGTTTAGCATATTTTTATTTTATTTTATTTTTTTAATATTTTAACGTACATAATGCTGTGGTGCAATTTGTTGTTAAATGGTGCTATTCACATCAATAGAACATGTTCATTAGGGAACATGCAACAAAAAAAATAAAACATAAAAATATAAATGCACCAATGCTCTGTAAAAGTGTACATGAAAACAATCAAAAAGCTGGCACAAAACATTGCTATTAAACAATGTAGAAGCACCTCGATGAGCGGATTTCCTTGGCAATAGGCATTCAACATGTGTTTACATGTTAATTTAGCAGATGTCTTTGGCAAAGGCAAATAGTGCACTAATTGTAATGATTTCTAGAACACCCTGAGGGTGTACAGGGCTCTGGGATCAACCCTGCAATCTTTGTGTTAGCGAACCAGATCTTTAAAGGAACAGTTCACCCAAAATGAAATTTCTGTCATAATTTATTAAGGAATAGTTCAATGAAAATTAAAATCTGTAACACAGTAAATCAGGGGCGTAGCCATCATTTCAGAAGTGAGGGGGACAGGAATTATATATATATATATATATAAACATTACAATACAACACAACATTTCTGTAATCTATATAACCTTACCAGTCAACAGTTTTTGAACAGTAAGATTTTTAATGTTTTATAAATTCTCTTCTGCTCACCAGACCTGCATTTATTTGATTCAAAGTACAGCATAAACAGTAATGTTGTGAAATAGTTTTACTATTAACTGCTTTCTATTTGAATGTCTTTTAAAATGTAATTTATTTCTGTGATCAAAGCTGAATTTTTAGCATCATTACTGCAGTCTTCAGTGTCACATGATCCTTCAGAAATTGTTCTAATATGATGATTTACTGCTCAAGAAACCTATTTAAATATTATTATCAATATTTAAAACAGTTGAGTACGTTTTTCAGGATTCTCTGATGAACAGAAAGATCCAAAGATCAGAATTTATCTGAAATTAAAAGCTGTTATAACATACTATACCATTCAAAAGCTATAATTTTATTTTTTGAAAAAGAGATTATAGAAATTAATACTTTTATTTAGAAAGGATCCTTTAAATTGATCAAAAGTGATGATAAAGACATTTATAATGTTACAAAATATTTATATTTCAGATAAATGCTGTTCTTCTGAACTTTCTATTTATCACAGAAACCAGAAAAAATATACTTGGCTGTTTTCAACACCATCATAATAAATGTTTTTTGAGCAGCAAATCAGAATATCAGAATGATTTCGAAGGACTGTGTGACTGGAGTAATGATGCTAAAAATGTAGCTTTGAAATCACAATAAATTATATTTTAAAATATATTCAAATAGAAAACCACTAATTTAAATGGCCTTGTGAAAATATTTCAAAATGTTAAAGTTTTGCTGTACTTTGGATCGTACTATCCTGCATCTTTGAATTTAAATCTATATTTATTCATACCAGCTCTTGAAAACACACTTGCCCGAAAAAGTGTGGGGGACGAATATACGTGATATTAAAAGTAATCTACGCCCCTGCATTAAATGCTTATATTTACACTTCTTTCTTCTTTATAACATACACACACATACAAAATATGTTGTGAAGAAAGTTAACTTCCATTGTATGAACCAAAATATCTATGTTCCACAGAGAGAGAAAAGAAAAAAAAGTTACACATTTTTGGAATAACATGAGGGTGAGTAAATGATGACAGAATTTTCAGTTTTAGGTGGATCACCCTTTAAACCTCATGTTGTTCCAAACATATGCCTGTGAGATGCTGAGAGAAGAACCAAACTTAAGCAAATCACAATACATCCCACTATTTCTAAATGGAACTGGTTACTAAGTTGTGTACTTCAAACTATTTACACATCAGCTAAAATGTTTGTTTGAATATATATATATATATATATATATATATATATATATATATATATATATATATATATATATATATATATATATATATATATATATATATATATATATATATATATATATATAAGAACATACAATATGATAATCTGAATCACAGTTAATTCACCATAATTAACTATATCTCCCTATTTTCATTCACTATCTTCTAAAAATCTGGTTGCACTTGAAGGGTTATATCTCCTTAAACTTAAAAGGTAGCTCATAGAAAAACATTATACATAGAGTTATGACATCGTTTCACCCTCATGTCACTGTATGACTTCTTTCGTTTCGTTGATGAAACATGAAAGTAGGTATCTTGAGAAATGTATTTTTTTTTCATACTTTCAGTGGAAGTCAATGGTAACCAAAGCTTTTTGGTCATTCAACATTCTTCAAAATATCTTCTTTTGTGTTACACAGAAGAAAATCGTACAGGTTTGTAACGACATGAGGGTGAGTAAATGATGACAGAATATCCATTGTTGTAGTAGTACCCTTTATTGAGACTTTTCCCCAGAACGCCCGTTTCTGATTCACTCCCTACAGCTGCATAACTGAACCAACGGGGCGGAACATTGCTTGCAGTTTTAGCACAGACAGAACCAGCCGGTACAGACTGAAAGAAGGAGCTCACTGAAAGCTGATACGATGTGCTCGGACTTCCCATGAACAAAGTGACCACCGGAACGCCAGGACCACCTT
Organism: Carassius carassius; assembly: GCF_963082965.1. Classification (NCBI taxonomy): domain Eukaryota; kingdom Metazoa; phylum Chordata; class Actinopteri; order Cypriniformes; family Cyprinidae; genus Carassius; species Carassius carassius. Next base: position 21,978,378 of record NC_081769.1, on the reverse strand, counting down.
TATAAGAGAAAACTTGCAAAGTCTGAAAACTCGAAACTTTTTCCAGTTCGATAGAGGTGAGCATAATTTTGTCTTATTATATTAAAAAAATACGCTATATGTTTTCTTTCTACAATAATTATTCATGAATCATTAAAACAAAACGATGAATATCAGCCATGTGCAAATTTAGCCTAGCTACCGACTTATTGTGATCCGTATGAAACTAAACAGCCACTTGTGTTAGTATTAACTTCCAGTGTACGTTTGTTTGTATTTAAAAGTTCATCAAATTAATCAATCTTTAAAGCGCACGCTGTATACGGAAACAACTTTATAAACACCGTTTTCTCCTCGTCGATTTTCTCCCTCCCTCCTGCTCGTTTTTATTGGCACAATATTTATTCTAGTGTCAGGGCGGCGATATCACCTAACTTTACCCCACCAAATGCTGAACATAATTTTCGCGAACTTCACATCCCCAAATCCTCAAAATATTTGTTGACTACTGAAGGACTCTTGAGTTCTTGCGCCCCTCGATGTGCTTTTTTATGCATACTTTTTCCCAGGTCAACCCACAAGTTTCGGTCAAACACAAGTATAGGTCTCTGCAGGAAAGTAATGGGAGTTACCAGATCAGGGTGTTTTTACACCATGATACCTGATTGGTTGACGTCATAGTGACGTTAGTTTTAGGGGTGGGGGTGGGTAAGGGGGATCATTTAGATTGACTGATTTCAAGTACTCAATGATTTAGAAACACCCAGCAGTTTGAAAACACCCACATGGTGATAAACGCCCACTTTTGCTCTGCAGAGAGACCTTGGTCTCGTCAAATACGCTTAGCTGAGTATTGTAGGTAGAGGAGAGTAGGGACGGTTGCAACCATGTTTGCATTTACTTAATTTTTATGTTTTGTTTTTAGAAAGTCACATTTTATACAACATTTTTTTTTAAATTAAAGAAAGAAAGAAAAGCCACCTCTGTCAACTACCCACACTGCTATAACATGTCTACATATGAAAATATGTAAGTGTCAAATGTTGCAACTTACCCATAACAGGTGTCATAAGTTAAACTGCCATTAAGCTAAACTGACTGTATAAAAACAAAGGAAAAAAATTAAAGAAACAAAGTTTTGGATAATTATTACAATTCAATTTAGCTACATAATATCAGTTGAATCAAAATCCAGACACTACACTTTAATAATAGCCTATGTCTGTTAAAGTTTACTGAACTGAGGCCAGCTGCATAAACTGCTAATTTGGTTCACAAGCATTTAATCAAGTAGAAATCAGTCAGTCTTACAAATCGACCATTTTATGAAACTGACTTTAGTGTGTGTGCGTCTGCATGTGAGCTATGTGTGTGACAAAGAGAGGGTGAGAGAGAAGGAAATTAGTCCACATTAGACTCAAACTGATTTTTGATAATACCATGAAAATGGTATATTAGAAAATTGTCATCATTCTCCCAGAAAGAATGAAGGACTAATTGCGCATGTACAGTTTGAATATCAACACTGTAGTTCATTCCTGATTGATGAAATAAGCCGTGTGGCAACTGTCCCTTATTGCAACCGTCCTCATGCTCCTTTACAGAAAACAGAACATTTTTAAGAAAAAAAGAACAAAAAGCAGATGGCGATGAAATTGAATCACTTATGGAACTAATGGAACTGGAGGTGGGGGGACTAAATACCATAATGAAGGGTCTGTTCTAGAGGGCAGAGCTACTTCAGGTTAATAAGTTCCTCTTTCTGTCCTTGGCAGAAATATTTATTTGCGCAGTAAGTCACGTGGAAAAAAGGTATTTCCTTATTACTGTGCATCTCATCAGGACTTTATGACATCTCGACTGACTAATCACTCTTTCCGGCAGATGAAGTTGGATGGTTTATTGGGGATTCCTGGTTCTTCCACAAACACACACTTTGAAAAACTACAGGTTTTCATGTAAAAGGTAAAATGTGCTTCTTAATGTATTTCTTTTTAAATTTGTGGTATGCAATTAGTTTTTTTAAAGCGTAAAGAAACAATGTAAAATAAGTAAAGTCTATAACTATATCTATTGAACAGGATGTTTGCCATATTTTCATATTCACATAGCAGCATTAGGATTGATTTTGAGATACGGGTAAAATAAGTATTGAACACGTCACCATTTTTCTCAGTAAATATATTTCTTTTTTTTTTGTAAATACTTTTTATTGGGTTTTAGCATATACAATTACATTAAAAATTATAACAAATTATAATAATACATAACAAAAATAATAATAATTAATTAATTAATTGTGAGGAAAAACAGTGTTCCATGTTTGTACAGTCCATAAATTATCTTTAGACTTGAAAAGCATGACAGTAATAAGGGAACATATAAGAAGTCAGTATAAAGAAATAAGCAGATAAGTTAAAGACTCCCAAAAGAAGAGGAACACTTTCATAAGAAATGTAAGTACACACTTTGAAAATACTGTTTCAGAAAAAACATGATAAAGGAAAATAATACAAGTTGTTTTAACGGTAACAGATTTATGACAGATAAGGTATAAAAGCTTTATATTCACACTGATAAATAAATACATAAGATAAATAATAAACAAAAAAAATTACATAAAAAAGGGAATATGTGCAAATAATGCAGAGTATGGAGAGATGCTGCAAGAAGCAGGAAGGATTAAAGTAAATAACTCCTATCTCAGAGGCCAGGGAGCTCTTCAAAATATCTTATAAAAGGGGACCATGGCCCGGTTTCACAGACAGGGCTTAGACTAAGCCAGGATTAGACCATAGATCAATTAGGACATTTAAGTAATTTTTATAAACATGCTTAGAAAAAAACATTACCGATGTGCATCTTAAAACTAAAAAGGCACTGATATATTTTTAAGATCAGTCAGTGCAAGTTTATTTAAGTGGAAACAGCTCAGACTTACATTTTAGTCTAGGACTAGTCTTAAGCCCTGTCTGTGAAACCAGGGGTATATGTTTTGAAACATTTTGAACCTCGAACAAACAATGTATTTAATCTTTAGTAAATATATTTCTAAAGGTGCTGTTGACATGAAACAGATGTCGGTAATCCAAGAAATCCATACATACAAATAAAACAAAACAAATAGAAATTAAGAAATGTAGTAATATGTAATGAAATAGAATGACACAGGGAAAAAGTATTGAACTACTGACACTTTGTACCAAAGCATTTGCATTTTTCCACAGTCATCAAATCTTAAAAGTTCTGTGGGCCTCTTCTATGAATTCTGATCTTTAGTTCTTATTTTCGATTGGATTCAAGTCAGGCGATTGGCTGAGCCATTCTAGCAGCTTTATTTTCTTTCTCTGAAACCTATCTTGAGTTTTCTTGGCTGCGTTTGGAGACACCCCCTCGCTGCAGACTGTAGCACGGTGACGTCACGTACCTACGTGTGTTTACTGCGCATGTGCAAAGTGACGTATGGTATGTCTATAACATGCAAGCGCATTAATGTGGTGACAGCACATGCGTGTGTAATTTGCATTGTGTGATGACGTTCGGTGTTTTCGCATCGTGCATGATGTAACATGTCATTAAAATGCATGCGCATTCTCTAATAAAATATAAAAGTATTAAAGAACGCTAAGATGGAAAAAAGAAGTAGGGAAAAACAACAGTAAAATGTAATACAGCAATTATCCATGATTTTAACTATGTTTCATCTGAGGTAAAATTATTCTGTAATACCTGTGTAGTATTTTATTTACGATATATTTACTTTCTGTTGCACTTTACTTCACTGTGTATATTGTTATATTAGACTTTAATGGTACCTTATATTAAAGAGCAGTCGTTATCTCTAGGGGCACAGATGATAAAATTTGTTTTGTTCACAATTTGATGCGATCGACCCGGGTTCAAAGATTTTTTTTCTCCCTTTTCAAATTTGAAAAATGAATAAAACCCACACAGGACTCCCCTCCTGCCATTCCTCACATACCCAGATGGGCAGTCTTTAAATATCTCACTGCATCGTAGTCACTGGGTCAGTGAACATGGCACTGTTACGATCGGAGACCCGGTGAAACGCAGGAGACGAGAGATCCAATCGCAGTATGGGTTTTAATGGGTAATCCAAAGAGAAATCAACAAGCAGGGGTCAAAACCATAAATCCATCCAACAAATAAACAAACAGGAAAGGAACAGGAACGGGAACAGGAAGTCGGAAGACGAGGAACTCGGAAGACGAGGAAACTGGGTGATGGAAAGAAAGGACTCCATCAAGACAAACAGAAAAGACCGGTTAATATATAGGCAGGGTAATGACTATCAAGTGAAGACACCTGAGTGCAATTAACAGGAGTGCAATTACTGTGATGAAGGGACAAGGCTTTGTGGGAATTGTAGTGCCTACGGTGAGGTGCCTATGGGGAAGTGAGACCACTAGTGGAGACTCAGGGAAACAGAGACCAGACAGCGTGACATTACCCCCTCCTCCACAGAGCAGCTACCAGATGCTCCACCCAAATCCAAGCAGAGACCAAGCAACACAGAGACCAGGAGGGAGGTGGAGCGGCGGAGGACCAGGGGGAGGGACGGAGGGCCAGGTAAAATGGGGAAACAGAGACAAGAAGTGCAAAAAACAAAAAACAAGGAGCCCAGGAGGGAGGTGGACCGGCAGAGGATCAGGGGGAGGGACGGAGGGCCAGGTCCATAGAGGGAAACAGAGAGAAAAACAAAAACAAGGAGCCCAGGAGGGAGGTGGACCGGAGGAGGTTCAGGGGGAGGGACGGAGGGCCAGATCCATAGAGGGAAACAGAGAGAAAAACAAAAACAAGGAGCCCAGGAGGGAGGTGGACCGGCGGAGGATCAGGGGGAGGGGCGGAGGGCAAGGTCCATAGAGGGAAACAGAGAGAAGAGGAGCAAAAACAAAAACAAAACAACAACAAAACACAAGTCCAGGAAGGACATAACGTTCAGTGTCCCAGGGCCGAACCGACAGGGCAGGAATCCAGAGAGGAGCAAGGTGGAATTGGAGCCATGCGGTCGAGACAGAAGCCCACCCGGGCGGCGCAGAAGACCACCGCATCCGTGCGGTCGAGACAGAAGCCCACCAGGGCAGCGCAGAAGACCACCACATCCGTGCGGTCGAGACAGAAGCCCACCCGGGCGGCGCAGAAGACCACCACATCCGTGCGGTCGAGACAGAAGCCCACCAGGGCGGCGCAGAAGACCACCACTTCCGTGCGGTCAAGACAGAAGCCCACCAGGGTGGCGCAGAAGACCACCACATCCGTGCGTTTGAGACAGAAGCCCACCCGGGCGGCGCAGAAGACCACCACATTGGGATCGATGACACAGGAGAGCAATTCTGATTAGGCAAGTCGGAAACAGAGAACATGAACAAGTTAAGGGTGGCCTCCGTGGCCACGACAGGATCATTCGAGTGCTCAGAGAGTTCGGCTGAGATGTGAAGGCTCTGGAAGTTCCGCAGAGACGAGGATAGGCTCTGGTAGTTCAGCCGAGATGTGGAGAGGCACTGGTAGTTCAGCCGAGACGTGAAGAGGTTCTAGTAGTTCAGCAGAGACGTGGGGAGGCTCTGGTAGTTCAGCAGAGACGTGGAGAGGCTCTGGTAGTTCAGCAGAGACGTGGAGAGACTCTGATATTTCCGCAGAGACGTGGAGAGACTCTGGTACTTCCGTGGTGTTTAATCTGGATTCATGAAGATCACTGGTGACTTGACTCTGCTCATGAAGATCAATGGTGACTTGCCTTTGCCCATGAAGATAGTCAGTGACTTGACTCTGCTCATGAAGATCAATGGTGACTTGCATTTGTTCATGAAGATCCATGGTGACTTGCCTTTGCCCACGAAGAACACCGGTGACTTGACTTGACTCTGGAGTGTCAACGGTGACTAGCCCTGACTCTGGAGTGTCAACGGTGAGCCTGACTCGACTCTGGAGGGTCAACGGGAGCCTGGCTCGACTCTGGAGGGTCAACGGGAGCCTGACTCGACTCTGGAGTGTCAACGGGAGCCTGACTCGACTCTGGAGGGTCAACGGGAGCCTGACTCGACTCTCAACGAGAGCCTGACTCGACTCTGGAGGGTCAACTGTGGCTGTCATCCTGTGCAGAGGCGCTGGACAAGCAGCCATCTTGTGCCATGACGCTGGACCGACGGCCATCTTGGGCAGTGGCGCTGGGCCGGCGGCCATCTTGGGCAGTGGTGCTGGGCCGGCGGCCATCTTGGTCAGTGGCGCTGGGTCCGCGGCCATCTTGGGCAGTGGCGCTGGGCCGGCGGCCATCTTGGGCAGTGGCGCTGGGCTTGCGGCCACCTTGTGCTGTGGCGCTGGGCTGGTGGCCATCTTGCGCCGTGACGCTGGACTGGCGACCACCTTGTGCTGTGTCGCTGGGCTGGCGGTCACCTTGTGCTTTGGCGCTGGGCTGGCAGCCATCTTGTGCAGTGGCGCTGGGCTGACGGTCCTCCTGTTTGTAGACCCCAGTCTAGAATCGGCCATCCCACCGGGAGAGACAGGTGTGGCTGGGGTATTCCACGGAGACCGATGTCGTAAATAGAATATAAACTCCCAGAAATTATAAGCGTCCAACTGCTCCATTTCATTTCGAGGAACTGGGTCATCCAGCCCGGTGTTGAAAGTGTCCTTTAGGGCCGCATCATTAAATCCAATACCCTCAGCTAGGGTCCAGAACATTTGTGCCATAGCACACACCTCAATCCCCTCTTGGCGGAGGGTGGTCAATTTGACGTAGCGTGCCCTTCGTTCCACCATACTGGCTGGGGAACGGGTATGAAGTCCCACACCGCTGGATCTCAACATGATGGAGTCCTTCTGTTACGATCGGAGACCCAGTGAAACGCAGGAGACGAGAGATCCAATCGCAGTATGGGTTTTAATGGGTAATCCAAAGAGAAATCAACAAGCAGGGGTCAAAACCATAAATCCATCCAACAAATAAACAAACAGGAAAGGAACAGGAACGGGAACAGGAACTCGGAAGACGAGGAAACTGGGTGACGGAAAGAAAGGACTCCATGAAGACAAACAGAAAAGACCGGTTAATATATAGGCAGGGTAATGACTATCAAGTGAAGACACCTGAGTGCAATTAACAGGAGTGCAATAACTGTGATGATGGGACAAGGCTTTGAGGAAATTGTAGTGCCTACGGTGAGGTGCCTATGGGGAAGTGAGACCACTAGTGGAGACTCAGGGAAACAGAGACCAGACAGTGTGACAGGCACCCAGAACTCCTGGTTGTGTTGTGCAGAAAATGCACTGCAGTTCACGACTCCTAATTTACATAAAAGAACAAACTATATTAAAGCAATATTAAATAATTTTGAAGGAAGGCAAAAGAGCCATACAAGGAAAATATTTTAAATGTATTTTTAAATCTATTATAGGATGGTGTTTAAAAAAAGTGTTATTTGCTTTGTTTAATTTATAACCAGCATTAATCAACTAAATTAATATAGTTTGTCAAGTCAAAATGTAGGTTGGCTTGGCGTTTTGTTTTTTTTTTGTTTTTTTTTTTATTATAAAATTTTATGGTTGAGGCAATTTGGGGCCCTATCATACACCCAGCGCAATGCGACGCAAGACGCAAGTGTGTTTGCTAGTTTCAATCCGGCGCTGTTTGCATTTTCTCGTCCAGCGCGTGATTTCACCAAGTACAACATGTTCCTGGATCAACATCCATATTTATCCTGGAACAACATTCCAATCAACCAATCAGAGTTGAGATATAACTTTTTAGGAAATGTCCATTTTAGGCTTACAATCAGGATTAGGTGCTTCTACACCCTTGTTAATAAGCTATCATTTCCCTCTGATTTTATAATAAATTATGGGTAAGTTTAGTTTAAGGGGTGGGGATTGGGTTAAGTCTGAATTTTTGGACAATAATGCTGATCTAGGATCAACAAAAGATGTTGATCCAGGAACATGTCTTACTTGGCAAAATCACGGCGACCCCAGCGCCACGTGGTTTAATTAGCAAATGCATTTGGGCCCATTTGTGCGCCCATGGGCGTGCTTGTCTTAAAAAGAGGTGTGTTCAGGCGCATTGCTATTTTAAGGAGCTGAAAATAGACTGCGCCATAGACCAACTCAAATATTTGAGCGCAATATTTTTTTATGTAATGAGTGCGCTGGTAGAAAATGCGCCTCTGGGCAGGTCCACAGTGCGCGTTAACTTTGCTTAATACATGCGCATCACACAAACATGCCAATTATTATACAAAAGGATTACAGTGTAAAAGAATATTATTGTGTAGGCTATATAAAAATGTAATGATGGATAGTCATTGCGTGTATTATAATTAGGCTACCTATTTGCAATTCAGCTTATTACTACTTATAATTAAATTCTACTTCATCCCACGCCTTCTTCACCTCGGGAAGCTTTGGTGGATTCCTGCTTGTCCCGTAGATGATCTGCTCGCACTCTTTAACTTCGCGCACGAGCAGATCGGTTTCTTCGCTTGAGAAGCATTCAACTTTTCCGCCAACATATTCTGCCAATAGCAATCCACCATGGCGCGGGAGCATCTCGCTCTTAAGGGGAATGGGAGATGACACTCTGATTGGTTTATTGAATGTTACGCCCATTACTCATTAAGAGAATAGGGACAACCCATTCCAAAAATGCGTCCAGGTGCAATAAGATGTCAATAACACTAGTTCATGTTTTAATTAACATGAACTAACAATGGACAATAGATTTGTTACAATATCTATTAATATTTGATAATATTAGTTAATGAAAAAGTCTTTCCACTCTATTTTAAGACATCTTTAAAGGCTCGGTTTAGGCAAAATAAGCCAGCAGAATCCGTGTCACTTTGAATACTATATCATAAAACATGTCATAAATGTTTGAAATTGACACTCTATATGATTATGACCAAATCATCCTTACAATTAAAAGCCATTAACACAAATGCACATTTTTTAAGAAAACAAAAGTAGTTAAATGTTCTTTGACTTTACTGCTACTGAATCTCAAATCCACCGTACCTTACGAACATCCGAAAGTGAATGAACCTTGACATGTGCATTAATACCATTTAGTATGGCGCGTACGTGTTTTTACGGTGAATACATACGTAACATAGGTATGTGGCATCGCCACATTACTGCGCATGCGTTATAGACATACCATACGTCACTTTGCGCATGCACGATAGACAAGTACATACATTATGTCACCGCACTACAGTCTGAAGTGAGGAGTATTTGTGTGTTTGGAATCACTGTCTTGCTGAAATGTCCACCCTTGTTTCATCTTCACCATCCTGGTATTGTAGGTGTTGAGACTGAACCAATTTCCACTGTCAAGGGGCAGGATTGCTTTTTAATTACTGATAGATTTCATCTGGTGTCATGGCTTTCCATGCTTTTTTGCACCTTCCTTCGTTCATGTGTTCAATACCTTTTCCCTGTGTGATTCCATTTTATTACACATAACTTAAATTCCGTAGTTGCAGTTTTTGTTTTGTTTTCTTTGTATGTAGGGTCTCTTTGGGTGGTTATGGTGAAAATTTCATGTCAACAGCACCTTTAGAAATATATTTACTGAGAAAAATGGTGACGTGTTCAATACTTATTCTATGCTCAGATTTTCAAAAGTCAACATTAGTTGGACCACAATGTTTCATTTTTCCATCAACTATAAACTGACAATATGGCTGGTTCACAACTGAAACAAACCATTTATTGTCTGCCAACTTCTTTCTCATTTCCTCATTGTCAGCCATTCTTAGATAGCTATTACATATATAATTGTACTGTAGTTATAATAATTGCTTATCCTTTCCAGTAAACATAGCATATTCTGAGCTTGATTTGCTTGCTGGAACTTGTCCATGACTTTAATTATCCTTACTATTAAAACATGAATTGAAACACTGAAACTGCAGGGTTGGGTTCCTAATAACGGAAATATTTTCCCCTATCCTCTGTTTCAGGTCTAAGCAAAGCCCATGAGAATGTTTGTTTTACTGGCTCTTCTTCTCAGCCTCCAGGCAGTTGTGCACATGAAACCAGCTAAAGCCAGTCAGTCCTGTACAATAACATCTGATAGGCGTTCAGCAGACTGTAAAGGTCTAAGGCTAGATCATGTGCCTATATCAAATCTGCCTGCCTCTCTAGAAGAGCTCGACCTGTCTTTCAATACCATACAGGTCATCAGCAAACAAAATCTGTTCAAACTTAGTCATCTGCGAGTCCTCAAGCTTAATTTCAACAACATCTCTCTAATTGTGGATGATGCCTTTCATGGAAACATTTTTTTGGAGTATCTGAACTTATTTAATAACTCTCTGACAGAAATTCCATTCAAAGCTCTTGAGCCGCTCACAAATTTAAGGGTTTTGGAAATGTCCAATAATTTGTACACCAAAGCATCTCTGGATGCTTCTTTTTTGAATTTCACCCAGTTAAAAGTGCTGTCCATTGGTGGATCGCTGGTCAGTAGTTTGGGAAGCCATGACATTTATGTGTTGAAGAAAATCTCATTGGACAAGTTTGCCATTAAAACCGGTACTGGTTTTAAAAGTTATCAACCTGGGTATTTTAGCAACCTCAACACAAAAAACTTGTGGTTCGATATAGCTTTTGATAAAAAGCCAGATATGCTTCCTATGATAATGAAAGATCTGGCAAACAAGACTTTTGATGTGCTCCGTTTCCGAAACCTTTTTGAATTTCAGTACTATACTGGTAAACATGATATTTTTAATGGCCTGCAGTATGTAAAGACTCAACTCCTAACCTTCTATCGTGGTAAATTCAATGAGGGAGTTATGAGAATGGCTCTGGTAAATTTGGCAATCAGTTCAATCAAAGGCTTGGAACTGCTGCTCATCGACTTTGCTCGTTCACAGAACAGATCACAGGGATCCAGTGTAACAAACTTGACCTTGGACAAGCTTGTGCTCTCGTAAGTTATATTAACTACTATATTTTTCAATGTTGATTTTAAAAAAAATGCTTTAATATTTATCCTCATGTTACTGTTTTTTAATGTATGCTGTTAAAAAAAAAAACATATGTTTCAGGAACTGAAAATCAAATCCTTTTAGAATCATTCCATTTTTCCCAAAAACGGGTTTAAATGACATTTTTTGCTTTAACCATTACATTGTATTAAGATAATTGATTACACTTTATTTGAAGGTGTCCTTATTCGTTTACTGAGTACAAGTACTGAGTAATATTTATTAACTACATGTACTTACTATATGGTTTGGTTAGGATTATGGTTTGGTTCAGTGTTACTTGCATGTAGTTATGCATAATTTATTGTTATTATAATAGTAAGTACATGTAACGTGTAACAAGGACACCTTTAAATAAAGTTGTGGCGAGTGAGGCGGGGCCGAGAGCAGTGGGAACGGAGCGAAGTCGGTGGAGTGATTGGAAATGAGCGAGACCTACTCGACCCATCGGTCTTGAGTCCCACGGAGGAGATGGAAGGATATAAAGCAGGAGCGACGACAGTGAAGGACAAGAGAGGACCAGGCCTGGGCTTTAGTTTGTGTTTTGATTTTGTTTGTGCGCTGTTTTGTCTTTATTTTATTATTAAAGTCCTTGGTTGTCTGCCGGTTCCCGCCTCCTTCTTCCCACGAAAGAACATTGTTACAAAAGTATTATTTTTTGTGACTTTTACTTTTAGCTTACAACAAACTGAGAGGCTAAAATCAGTGACGTCACCTACTCGCTGTTATACGATAAAGTTCAGTTAAAGATATACATTATATCACCACATATTTCCTTATGTAATATATAGGCTAGTTTTAAAAGTTGTAAAAACTCTCCTTATGCAATAATTGTTTTAAATGTATTTATTATTGAAATTATCTCATCGTTTGGCACTGGAGTTGAGTTGCATTTCTTTTTATTTAACTTACATAATATATTTTTTATTTATTATTATATTGTTCCCACAACCAGCAAGATTACTAAACAAACACAAACAGCATCCTAACATGTTTTCACGTTATTAATGTAATCTACATGTTGTTGCAGAAATTCTTGCACAGCAAGTGGTGCAACTATGAACTTTACTTTGCCCAACAATTATTATATGTGACCCTGGACCACAAAACCAGTCTTAAGTCGCTGGGGTATATTTGTAGCGATAGCCAAAAATACATTGAATGGGTAAAAATTATAGATTTTTCTTTTATGCCAAAAATAATTAGGACATTAAGTAAAGATCATGTTCCATGAAGATATTTTGAAAATTTTCTACTGTGAATATATTAAAACTTTATTTTTTATTAGTAATATGTATTGCTAAGAACTTCATTTGGACATCTTTAAAGGCGATTTTCTCAATAATTGGATTTTTTTGCACCCTCAGATTCCAGATTTTCAAATAGTTGTATCTCAACCAAATATTGTCCTAGCCTAACAAACCATACATCAATGGAAAGTGTTTGTATTCAGCAATTTCGAAAAAATTACCCTTATGACTGGTTTTGTGGTCCAGAGTCAAATATTATAATTATTTCTTAAAAGTACAAAAATAGGAATCAGAATCATTAATAGGAATTGGCATAATTGATTCTCATTCCTCAATATGTATTTATCTTAAAGGAAAATTTATCTTAATTATATTAATATTGCTGTTTTGTTCCACAGGGACATTAGTAATCCAGATATAATGCGCTTCGATTGGAGCTTTACCTGGCTCAATCATGTCCGCCAATTCATTGTATGGAATGTGAACTTCAACAGCGTGCCGTGCGACTCGTGGCTGGAGATGAAAAGTGTTGAGTTTCTGGACATCTCTAACAACCAGCTGAGGGACAGTTATATTTATAACCCACTGTGTGACACTAGAAACGCACTGCACAAGCTTGAAACCTTCAACGTCAGTCGCAATCGACTTTCCAGCCTCAGTGACTTAGCATCTCTGACAAAAGACTTTGTTAAGCTGACTACAATCGATATGAGCCACAACCAGCTGCAATATATGGGTAAACGTCACTGTTCCTGGAGACCGACCATTACCAAAGTAATCGCTCATCATAATAGTCTGACGAGGGACAGTTTTAAGTGCCTTCCCTTTTCTGTAAGCTTCCTCGATCTTTCGTACAGCAGCCTAGACCAGCTTGACATGGACTATTTTAATAAGGCATCCAATCTGACTGAGCTCCTCCTCAGCGGCAACAAGATCAAGTTCATCCCTTCCGGCTGGAGGAATCCGTACTTGAGGATGCTCGCTTTAGATGGGAACTCCTTTGGACTTGTTAGCATGACGTCTTTTAAGGACATGCCTAGCCTACGCATCCTGACCGCAGGCAACAACCCTTACCACTGCACCTGTGATCTCTATACCTTCATACAGGAAACCACAAGCAAGGGCAAAGTGACCATCACAGACTGGCCAAACAACTACAAGTGTTACCATCCCGAGCGTCTTCTCAACACAATGGTATCAAAATACTTCCCTGGTCATTTAGCCTGTAATATTACACTCGTTATTATCATCTGCGTGTCAACAACGGCGGTCATTGTCCTTGGTCTAACGCTTCTGTGCTACATTTTTCACGTGCCATGGTATATAAAAGCTACATACCAGATCATCAGAGCCAGGTACAGGGCCCATAAAGAAGGTTCAGGCCAGGCAATGGACTACACATTTCATGCTTTCATCTCTTACAGCCATGCGGATGCAGACTGGGTTCGAGAGCAGCTGCTCCCTTGTCTAGAGAACTCTAAGCCTCCTTACCGCCTCTGCATCCATGAAAGAGACTTCACTCCAGGGAAGTGGATCATTGACAACATCATTGAGAACATTGAAGATAGTCGCAAGGTGTGTCAACACACATTTATGTTCTTCAGAGATGCCTATTTACAAAAGAAACATGCAATGTCACCATTCTTAAAATTATTGGAACAAGAATTGAAAAATAATCTTTTTTTAATGAAGACTTCTATCACATCAAGTGTAGTGTGGATATAAGTATCTAAGCCTTCAAATTATAGAAGCCTATTTCAGTCTCAGAGTAAAAAAAAAATAAAACGTTGATTATATATCTCAAAATTGCAACATTATTTACCATAACAACGATTTAATATCTCATTCAACTATGACATTCACATCATACTCTACCATTAAAAATTTTGGGTTGGTAGGATAAGGCTCTTATCTTCAACAAGACCACATTTTTTTTGATAAAAAAGACAACTTTAAATAACTTTAAATAATAATTCATTTTTATTATTATTAATGGTAAAAGCAGTTTAAAATCTTTATGGAAACCATGATTTTTTTTTTCCAGGATACTTTGATGAATAGAAATAATTTATTTGAAACATAAATCATTTGTACACGAATGTAAAAGTCTTTAAATGTCACTTTTGATCAACTGATCCTTGCTGATTAAAAATACTTACTTCCTTAAAACTCCAAACACTTGAACAGTTGTGTATTTCACAACTGAAACTTTCACGGTGTGACAATATTTTGCAACATTCAGCATATCTGACACTTTGTAACTTTATATCACACAGTGTAACTTTATATGTTGCAATTGCAGCTTGTGTGTACAGTGTAACTTTATTTCTTATTGTAAAAGACTCAAAATTACTTTAATTATTTTCATCTGAGATAGAAATGGGCTATTAAATAAAATAACCCCTAAAAATAAATGAAAGCGCAAACAATCTAAAGTTCTGAAATATTTTATAAATTCCCAAACCACATCCTAAAATGTTTTCTTGTTATTAAGGTAATCTTCGTGTTGTCGCGGAACTTTGTGAACAGCGAGTGGTGCAACTACGAGCTCTACTTTGCCCAACAGCGGGCCATTGGCAAGACGTTCAGTGATGTCATCCTGATTCTGAAGGAGCCCATAGACCCCACTTCTCTTCCCAGTAAATTCTGCAAGCTCAAAAGGATGCTCAATACCAAAACCTACCTAGAGTGGCCCCAGCAACCAACAGAACAGAGCTTTTTCTGGGTCCAGCTGAGGAGTGTTCTGGGCAAACCAAACATCATAAGACAGCGTACGACCAGCCGGCATAGCCGCCTGTCTTCAGTGAGGTCTGTTTCCCTGATTGAGCTGCCACAGGACCAGAGTTCTGTAGGAACAGATGAAGATGCCCACCAAATCAGTGATGAGCCTTCTAATAGATGTCAACAAACTTTAGAGAATTTGCTTGAAGGACATAAATAAGGTTATCAGTCGCAGAGATGACCAGAAATAACATGCAGCTGTTGCTTTCCCAACATTCAGAATATGACTTGCATTATGGTAACTGATCTGCAATGATGTTAAGCTAAGACTCGTCTAAGCAAGTTTGTTGACTCACTGGTTGCAGAAGGACTGGAAAAAGTTCATTCTGACTCATATGTTCAGTCAGTGAGCAGAAACAAGTAGACACATCACATGCTCGCTCTGACAATCAATACAGTTCTGTTTACTTTAGTATGCAAGTACATAATTATCTTAATTTGGGTAGCGAACTGTAATACTGTTCCCACACCTTATGCCAGTATATAATTGTAATTAAATATTTTTAATATATTTAAATTCAAATATTTAACATTTCAAATGATTTTGTAAATACAGAATCATTTCAGATTTATACATTTTATACATAGACAAATGCATCTATTTTGTGCACACATACTGGAAATGCATTTTGTAGCTGTGAATTTGTGATTAAATTTTGTTTATACTTTCTTTGTTTTGATAAAAAAAACTAATAGTAATGACAGGACTATGATAGATGGAGAAACAGATGTGCTTGATTGATTTCCGAGGAGAAAATTATTATAAGATAAAGTTGCCATGGTAACCACATAAAATACTATTATTGTAAAAAGAAAAAGACATATTATACTGTGCCTCTTTGAAAATATATCTTATTAATTATATTAATGGCTGGCACCACAATGTTCTGTCTCAAGGCAGTTTGAATATAATTTCACTGTCATTCTATTATTCTTTATGATCTGGATTAGGCATAACCTGTGCCTCTCACTCTGAGTTTGATATCCCCGCATCTAACTTCACATTCAGCTCCAATAATGATGTTTTGTAAATAATGTCTGCTCTATTTAGTTGTAAATCATCAATCATAAAATGTATTTTACCGAACAGATGGATCCTTCCAAATAAACAAAAAGCTATGACGCATCATGTTATCCAGTTTGCAGTGTTGTATGTTTACCTTCTCATGTGATTTTTCTGAGTGGAAACATTCAGAGCGATAATAAATGTGGCGGATGTTTAGTCATCACTGTTTTGTGTGTTTTGATGTGGGTGGTACTGCTTTAGTGATATATATATATATATATATATATATATATATATATATATATATATATATATATATATGTCTATTATAGTTTATTTAGTTTTAGTTATGTTAGTACTTCAGGTTAAGGCAACTAGTTAAAATAAAAATTATAAATATTTTACATTTAAATGTATTTTAGTTTACATTTATTTTCCTTAAAATTATTAGTTTTAAGTTTAGTTAACAATATTTTTTTTCATAAATACAATTGTATATGTCATTAATAGATTAATTCTAGTCACATTTATTGCTGTAAAAATGAAACACCAACTTGAGCTGCCACAAACATACCTCACTCCACCTCATAACATTGTGCAATATAAGATTATTTTAGTCTGACACAGATATTTTTTGACCTGGCTTAAACCTTAGACTGAACAAAATAAAATTTAATAAGACAAAAAGTACACAAGTGAAATCTGAGATAGAATGATGCCAAGAATTAATCTTGTTGGCCTCAAGAGATGCTTCAAGTTCCCGAACAGGGTAAACATGGCAAAGCATCACATTGAACCGTTCCTGACAAAAAAATAATTATAAAAGCAGTCATCAAAATCAAAACTATATGTGATGTGTATTAATTTGATCTTTGCCTTGATTAGCGTACTAGTAAAATCATTTCAAAATCTAAGCATTTACCTGTGCTCTAAGGTGAACCTACAAAAACTACTTAAACATGATCATCTAATGTATTTGAGCACATTATTAAAGATGTTGGATTGTGTGAGTGTTGATGACGTCATTAAACGTGCGTGCTGCGGTTGGAAGAAGCTCCGCCCACTTGGCTATTTCCGCCGCACAGGTGCATGGACACTATTTAATGAATGAGCACAAGTAACTTTTCAAGGGCTAGTTGCCACTTCTTTGATTAGGTAAGTTGAGAGTTTGTTTTTGTAGACTTATTAATGTTGTGCTGGTGTTTTATGGAAATATTGTATACACGCCGTTATGTGCAAACAGATTTAAAGTTGACATTGGTTTAAGAAGTTTAAGAATAAATATCACTTTAATATAATTATTTAATGAGGTCAAAGGTTAATGCATTAAATGAGACCCTTTCATTTAAAAATTGGCACACAGGCTCTCCATGTAATATGAGTAGGCTAAGGCAGTTTTAACTTGGATACATAATTTCATATTGTTACCAATATGAGTTTTTCTTGTACTAACTAATAGCGGTGATGGAAAACTATTGTTTATTAGCGCATTTGTGGATCGTTTTACAGTTTGAATGTTTTGATGTTAATGTATCATTCAATGTTTTTTTTCAATATATATATATATATATATATATATATATATATATATATATATATATATATATATATATATATATATATGAGACTTCAGATTTAATAGCCATATAATCTATATAAAAAAGGCCTACATGCCTAAATGGTCGATAAATAGTCTCTGAGCCTTTAGTTCATATAAAAGACTAATTGAATAATTGATGTATAGCTTTCTTCTGTCTCCCTCATGATTGTCATCAGCATAGTGCCAAAAGGCCTGTTTGCTCATATTAGATTCCTCAGTGGCTGTGTAACCCCATTCTTGGGGGATGGTGGGGCCCCTGGGGTCAGCAGGTGTCTGTACAAACAGTACATGCTTTTAATAATCGAAATGGCCTATGCATTTTCAAAAAAATTTGCATTTATTAAATCCAGAAAATGCATTTGAATGAATTTGAGCATGTAATCCATTAAAACACCAGTGGAGGTTCTCAGGTGTTCATATGTGGACTGATAGACTTGGAGTGCTAGACATAATTGTGAAATGTTTTTTCCTTTTTTCCACAGTATATTTTCTAAAGGGAAAAACAACATGGTTTCAAAACTGGAAGACGCAATGGAAGGCCTGATTACAGTGTTCCACACATACTCTTCCAAAGAAGGAGACAAGTGCAAGCTAAACAAAGCTGAACTCAAGAGTTTGCTTCAGGGAGAACTCAGTGACTTTTTAGCAGTAAGTTTTAGCCGTATGATTAAGTAGCATTAACATTCAGTAACCTTAATACCTAGCATGCATAATAGAAATAATAACTGTGCATCCTGTTGTAGGCAAGCAAAGACCCCATGGTTGTGGAGAAGATCATGTCTGATTTGGATGAGAACCAGGATGGAGAAGTGGACTTTCAGGAGTTTGTTGTGCTGGTGGCTGCTCTCACGGTGGCATGTAATGATTTCTTTGTCGAGAGCATGAAGAATTGATGTTTTTCCATGTCTCTCTTAAGCGGTGACATTTTGTAAACGTCATTTATCAGAAATAAAGAGACTAGTGATGTGCAGACAGTATGGAAAGTACAGTTGTGGAAGTGAACGTTCAAGTGTTCATTAAGATTTAAACTGACGTTATACTTTTCTTCTGTCCCCTTGATGATTTATTAAAATTATGAAATTATGACCTCTAAAATATTTTATTTGATAAAAAGTGTATTTGTGAGTTTTAAACCGTGTAATCACAAATGTCTATGAAAGTCATATAAATCATGAAAAACTACGTAAATATACAGGTACATAAAAAAAAATTAGAATATCATGGAAAAGGTCTTTTATTTTTGTAATTTAAAAAAGCAGACTTATATTCTAGATTCATTTCACACAAACTGAAATTTTAAGAGTTTTTTTATTATTCTAATTATGACTTTCAGTATCTAAAAAAAAAAAAGAATATTTTCTCAAAGATCAATCAAAAAAGGTTACAAAACAGAAATATTCAAGAAAGCAGGTTTAATTATGCACTCAATACTTGGTTGGGGCTACTTTTGTATGAATTACTGCTTCATTGCGGCATGGGATGGAGGCGAACAGCCTGTGGCGCTGCTTAGGCATTATTGAAGCCCAGGTTGCTTTGATAGCGGTCTTCAGATCCTCTGTATTTTTTTTTTGTCCGATGTTACTTATCTTTCTCGTCACAATACCCCATACAGGTGCTTCTCAAAAAATCTGAATATTCTGGAAAAGGTCTTTATTTTTTGTCATCGAATTAAAAAAAGCAAACTTATTTTCTAGATTCATTGCACACAAACTGAAATATTTCAAGTTTTATTGTTTTAATTCTGATGGTTACGTCTTACAACTTATGAAAATAAAAAAAATTCTCTATCAAAAAATGTTAATATTCCATTTTGAGCTTGATTAGTTTGATTAATATTGAGTATAAATACTGGTTACCTCTTGGGCTAGTTTAGAACATGCAACCACAATTATGGGAAAGACTACTGACTTGACAGTTGTCCAGAAGACAATCATCAACACCCTCCACAAGGAGGGTAAGCCACAGAAGGTGATTACTGAAAGGGCTGGCTGTTCAAAGAGTGCTGTATCAAAATATATTCATAGAAAATTGACTGGAAGGGAAAAAAAGTATGGTAGGATAAGGTGCACAAGCTACAGGGATGACCACAACCTTGGGAAGATTTTCATGAAAGGCCGATTCAAGAACTTGGGAGAGCTTCACAAGGCATGGACTGAAGCCGGAGTCAGCGCATCAAGAGTCACCAAACTCAGAAGTCCTCAGGAAAAGGGCTACAGCTGTCACATTCCTAGAACCAAACCACTCCTGAACCAGAAAAAAAAAAAAAAACGTCAGAAGCACTTCACCTGGGACAGGGGTAGGCAAAATCGGTCCTAGAGAGCCGCAGTCCTGCACAATTCAGCTCCAACCCTGAAAAAAAAAAAACCTCACCTGCCTGTATAATCCTGAGTGGATTGATAAGCGTGTTCAGGTGTGTTTGATTAAGGTTGAAGCTGAACTCTGCAGGTTTGCAGCTCTCTAGGACCGAACATGCCTACCCCTGACCTGGGGTAAGGAGAAAAAGAACTGGATTGTTGCTCAGTGGTCCACAGTCCTCTTTTCAAGTGAAAGTAAATTTAGCATTTCATTTGGAAATATGGGTCTGGAGGAAGACTGGAGAGGCACAGAAACCAAGCCGCTTGAAGTCCAGTGTGAACTTTCTGAAGTCAGAGATTATTTTTGGGTGCTGTGACATCTACTGGTGTTGCTCCATTGTGTTTTATCAAGTCCAAAGTAAATGCAGCCATCTACCAGGAAATTTTGGAGCACTTTATGTTTTCATCTGCTGACAAGCTTTATTGAGATGCTGATTTCATTTTGCAGCAGGACTTTAGCACCTGCCCACAGTGCAAAATCCACTACCAAGTGGTTTGATGAACATGAGATTACTGTGCTTGATTGGCCAGCCAACTCACCTGACCTGTTTGCTTTTTTAAATTAAATTACAAAAAATTAAGACCTCTTCCATGATATTCTAATTTTTTAGATGTTAACCTGTATTATGGAATTAAATTGTTAAATTATTTTATTGAACAATTCTAATACATCTGTGCTTATAGTTGAAATGAGCAAAGAAATGAGTCTCTGTGACTGCAGCATACTTTACATACTAGAAATATCATGGGTGCTTACTGTCTTTGAAGGTTTGAGCTGATTTTATATTAAGAGTGCCATCTATAGGTTAAAATCAGACAAGCCAACCTTTTTATAATTTTTTTTTATTTATTTAAAAAATAGAACATCCATACACCTGCAGTCATACATGAGATTCTTGGTCTGAATTTGAGTCTTTTGTAATAGAGATGAACCATAGATGATAGCAACTTTGCCCAGTGTAATAAAAAATCCTTTGCCTTAAAAAAAATAGAGAATATTTTATCCAATAAATCCAGTCTGACAACTTTGAAAAAACACAAAACAGTTTGAGTGTCTTATGTCTTTTTAATAGAGTTAAAAATATGAAAATCATATTAAAATTTCTAATTTAAAGGAAGAATTTTCCTCTCTCCTATTCAGACTAAATCTCATTTAAAATGTGGGACAGTTTTTGCTTCTAAGTGAAGGAAAGCATGACAGGGGAAAAAAATGACAATGAGCCATTAATGGGTCACTCTCGAAAATGGAAAATCAGACCTCTAATTTCAGTTTTATAATGTCAGACGGTTCATTTAAGGGCATCTTATTCATAAAATGTAACTGTTAATCTAATTATGTGGTTGTGAGTCAGAACTTGGATTCGAATATCTTGCTGTATGTTATTTCTTTCAGCTCTGTGCTTCTTTGGGCTTGACGGCAACCAGTACCAGGTTTCGTGGGGAAAAAGCAGCATCAAAAAGTGGGATGAGTTTACTCTGGAAACCTAAAAATGAAAATACAAAGATGTATTATATTTATACAATAAGGGAACTGATTTCTACACCTGGAAAAGTTATAATGGAAAAAGGTAATGGAAACTTTGATAAGTTATGTCAAGATGTAAAATATTTTATTTTGTAGATCCTGATATTTTTGAGTAAAAAAAAAAATGTGACTAGAAAAGTCATGTAAATAAATTATGAATAATTTAATGAAACTTTTGAGACTTCTATCTCTGTAAAAAATAATAATAAAAAAAAAATTTTTTTTTTTTATTATATAAGCATGTCAGAAAAAGGAAACAGTTGTGTCAAAAGGAAAAAAGCTAATTTTGTCATTTTCAGTTCTTTATATGAGTGACTGGCTCTGCTTTATTTACCTCTCTCCTGCAGGAAAATCATTCTGTCCAGTAACACTAGGGTTTCCACCACAGGTGCGAGGAGAAGAACCAGGCTGAAGTACGCCACCACTCTACCCTGCTGCGCTAGCATTGCATCCACAGCGTCAGAGTCAAATGGGAGATCAGCAGGTAGGCCGACCCTTGGCAATGCCAAACGAGCATACCTGTTATAAAACAAAAGATAAACTTATCATGCAGCTGTCTAGTATCTCAAATGTACTTGAAAATAGGAGTTTAACACATTTCATTTAAATCTATTGAACTAGCTTCTCAAGTCCTTCCTGTTCTAGGAACTGAAGCTCAGGGGTAGTCACAAATATGTGACTCTTTAAAGGGGTCATGAACTGAGAAACCAAAATTCCCTTGATCTTTTAACAATTATGAGGTCATTGTACTATAAAAACCTCCTGTAAGTTTCAGACCTCAAAAGACCTTTGTCAGTCTAAAAACACCTAATACAGAAGGCAGTCAGCCAAAATGACAGTAATTTTACAAAAAGCTTTAAATGCAGTAAATTTTTGTTGTCATGCTATACGTGCATACAGACGACAGCGTTGTTGAAACCAGATGATAGATTCTTAGATGGTAGATTCTTAATCAGCGTATTGTCTTAACCATGTTAAAATTTGATTATTGTTGTCCATGTAAACCTACTGTATGATGTAAAAAATGTGGATAAGCATAAGAAGCAGAAGATCAGTGCCTGCTTGTACATCGATGCCTGTTTAGCCCGGCCCACCGATTCGTGCATGTAGTGTTTATGAGAGGCGAATGGACAGGTCTAGGCAAAATCCAACTGATAAAGATGTCTCTGAAGACAACAAGATGCTGTGCAGTGCCAACTTCTCTTTACATTGCCTTCCATGTGATCCAAACATTAGGAAAAAGTGGATGAACTTTATTTTTTTGTGAAGTTAAAGACAAAGCAAGTCATTTTACCGCAGTTTTGTTTACAAACGAGGCACAATTGAATGCAGGATTTTTTTTATATTAAACGCGGGGAAGACTGAAACTAAAAGATGATGCTGTGCCGACTATATTACTGTTGGAACAAACAAGTGTAATTGTTTTTATTACGTGTTCACTATTGCTTTGTCTGTTAAACAGATCGTTTGATATGAGTATTTATGTGGTTTTAACCTAAAACACAACAGCGTCCATCTGTGAAGGATGTAGACTATCAAGCATGCACAGGTTAGCCAGTCATAGCAGTGGTTGTTAACTTAGGCCACACCTATTCAAACAGAGCGTTCTGATGAAGGGGGTCAAAAACTGTGAAGAAAATAGCCTATTACTGTAAAACAATCTTGATAACACTATAAGTGGACCTTGGAGAACAGTGCAAAATAATAAAAAGAGGCAGTTCACCCCCTTTAAAGATATTATTAATAAAGGCACTAACTCTGAAAATGACAGGTCGTGGGCTTTACGAACAGTCTGAACTCCTGGTCTGCGCATATCGGGCCTCTCCGCTCTGATGATGCTTTCTAAGATGGCTCTGTAGCAGTGTGTCCTCAGTAAGCCGCTGTCCTCTCTCAGTCGGTGGAGATAGTCCTCTATAGCATGACACGCTCCCTCTCGTGCCTTATAAGACAACTGGTGCCCTGGTAATCCATGTACCCAGTCACTCATTGGATAACCAAATTCTAAACAGGAATCCTCCACAGTGTCTGCAGAAAATGGGGGCTGGAAAATGCCAGGAGGGTTTGGGTTCTCCTGGGTTGAGATTTTCATGTAGCAGCAAGCGACAGATGTGATGACCTGAACGTAAGGGCAGTTGGCAAAATGACGAAGAAGTGTAGAGCTAAGGTCTCCACATGCATGAAGACCGGTGAGTATAAAACGAGCAGGTTTTTTGGCACCACAATCAGTAACTGGTATGGTTTTACAGGTAAGCATTTCAGTCGCCATCCCTGATGAAGTAACCCCAGTGTTTATTTGGGCTACGGAGTCTGAACTATTGATGTCAGTTTTATGAGTCGGCAATGTATTTTGTAACTCTCCCACTCTGATTTGGCATGAATGCGGCTCTAGATTCATTTCCTCCACCCGCTGTTTCTTTTCATATGGCCCAGAGGTTACTCCAATACTGTCACTTTCAGTTGCTGTCACACCAAGCTGCTGAATGAAGACATCCCATGAAGCCTTTGGGTTGACCCAGCCCACCACATGACGAGGAGAAGGACCAGGTGGAGAATGAAGACTTTGAGTGTTTCCTGACTACAACAGAGACAATGATGAGAAAACTTGTGACTCAGTTAAGATGTAAAAATAAAAGATAATAAAAAAGTTAAATATTTAAGATTTACAAATAAAATAAAACAATAAAATAGGAAATAATATAAAATATAATAATACAAAATAAAACATGGTCTGAGTGATAATGCCAGCTATTTGTGTGTGTATCAATCTTTATGTAATATAGAAAATGCAGAATTAATGAATAGATTATTTAATAGAATACTTTATGATTTTCATACCTTTTGATTCTCTTTGGCGAGTGTCAATAGAAGCTGTCTATCAAATTTGGTTGCCATGAAAACAAGGTTAGGGTCAGCCTCAATTCCAGTGACATCCAGGCCAAGTCCAAAAGACAGAAACCGTGTCAAATGGCCCTGGAGGGATGGATCAAATTAAAGTGAGTAATTTGCATATTTATAATTTAACGACTGGCATATTTACCATTATAAAATTAAGCAAGACATTACTGTACCTGTCCAGACCCAACATCAACCACACAGCTACAGTTAGCCTGATCACACAGCTTCTTGACCAGCTAGGAGAGACAGTTTAGCAGAAAAAAACAACAAACATTGTAAATGATCTTTAGATTATCAAATAGTCTTAATGGAGTCATATTTATTTAATAACGGCCTTCAGAATCTTTCCACATTGACATTACATGCAGTATAATGCACCCATACCGTGCCTAGTCTTCTGATTTCGTGCTGCTTCTTGGGCTTGACGTGTTTACGAAAAATGTGTCCTAACAAAGAACTCTGACTCTGGTTCGACTGAAACTCCTCAGGCACTGCTGCACCTGTGTCCTGACCGTGCCCATCTGGTGCTTTACGTGGAAACGACAGCACATGTGCTGCTGTCCGTAGTGCCAGTAAGGACAAAGGCCACACAGATAGGTACCTAAAAGACAGAATAAATACAACACCTTTGAATTTACTTCCATTCATATGTTTACTACATAGAAACAATTCAAATGTATTATAGGTTTAACTAAATGCTAAATGAATAAATGTAAATGTAATGTAAATATGTATATATAGGAATATGAATGAATGTTTGATTATGAGGGAATATACAAGATACACAAGGTTATTATAGTTAACAAACAAAAACCAAGAAATAAACAAGAACTTAAACTTAAAATAAACTTAAAATACTCAAAAACTTTTAATAAAAAAAATATGGAAAAAAAACACCATAAAATACTACAATTTTAAACAAAATGAAAGCAGAAAAAAAATATAAATCAAAATAACAATAAAACCATAAATGCATCCCAATGATACTAAAATAACACTGGTACAATAAGCAGTTTTGGTATTGGATATTACCACGTGATATCTAATGTAAAATATTGTTCCAACACAAAACCTTGAATTCTAATTATATATTTGATCACTTCATGCATTTCTATCTTAAAAGTTTAGAGATGCAAAAGCGTCTAAGTGCTGTCTGAAATTGGCATTTTTTTAATCAGGCTCCTAATTTTAGGTCCAGTCATTTTTCTCTAATGGCAATGTATGGGTCCTTCTTCTAGGCAATTTTAATAAAATAACTAAATATAGGAGCCTGATAAACAAAAAACAAATGCTCATTTTAGAAGATAAATTTTAGACAGCATGCTTTTGTATCTGAACTCTTCATCTAATTATCTCATAGCTTTTTCTACAGGCAAATGCTCCAAAGTGAATTTTGAGCAATGTTCTGGCTTTGTAACATTATCTTAATTTAAGGCAACCAGAGACAGATACAAAGAATAAACTCGTTTACCGCCTGTCCTTAATCTCTTTATCCAGCAGCAGATCAGCGATCTGTGGGGGTGTAAGATCACCGAGGGCGTCCTGCCAGCTCACAGGCAGAGTGTCCCACAAACTATCACTGAAGAACTCCTGCGTGGACGCACAAACACAGATACACATTCACATGCACATAAATATTTCATCTGACAGAAACAGAAACCTTATCACATAGGATTATCCGTTTACTGTTACACTCGCACTTGAATTCTTGACAAACCTTACAGCATAGCAGTTTATAATGCACAAATACAGAAACAGTAAAAGGTGTTGTTGATTTATTACTATTATGTAGGAGTCTGATATGTGTCTGTAGGTTGACAGGAGCGAAGTCAGCGTCTCAGCTAGTTCTCTCTGCTCCTGCTCCGAAAAAGCCGCCACAAACATTTCTTCAGCACTAAAAACACCATGCAGGTTAAACTGGGTGCCCGTCAATATTCCGAGATTCGCTTAATATAAAAACCTCTTTGGGAACGAATTAAGACTTTGGTGTTTACATGTAGCAATCCGACCACACGTGTTCGCATGTGCGCCGCCTACTAGCGATTTCCTTTTCGTTTTAATTGATTCACAAAACCGATCTAAATGATTCATTCACGATTGGGAGTTGACTCCAACTTGATTACGAACAATGCAGTTATGTGTATGTTTTTTTTTTTACATTTGTGTATTTTTATTTATTTATTATGATATACCATAATCACATTTATAATAAAAACGGCGTCGAAAACTTAATAAACAGTAAATAGAAACCTTTAGAATCACTGAAGTAGGTTTTGAACCGGTTCTTTGAAATGAACTGTTCGAAAGAGTCGAACTTCCCTTAACGGTTAAACTCCGACCCGGAAGTACATATGCAGTCACACGTACTACATGCTTGTTTAGAACACAATCATAAGGAAAACAATATCAAAGATCGCCGTTTTGGTGCAAATAATGGTATGTGCTAGAAAATTTTGAAAGTTTATGTCTATACGTTACAGAATCGCACACTTTATTTTGCTATTCACAGTGTAATAACTCAGCTGTGTAGTAAAACTATTGTCTTTGCATTGCTTTAAAAACATCGTTAATCAAGGGGGGTTCAGATTTTTACATGCCACGTTCAACCAATATGATTTGTCGTCTGAGCTTATTTTAAAAGGCACCTATATATTTTAATGTATAAAGAATGTGTAAAATATTATTTGGATTATTTTGTAAAACATTATTTAGTTCGTTTCTGTTACATAGTTTTTACTATTCATTGTTGTAGTATTGTACTGTATTTTTTTCATTTAAGATTTGTATTAGTTATTTATTGTTAATCAATTAATTATTAGTTAATCTTTTAAAAATATTTTTAGTCAGTTATTTATTGAGTTAATTTTTATTAAATATATATTATGTTAATTATTTTTTTATCATTTAAACATTTTATACACTTTTCTACAGAATGATTATCACAATCATTTTGTGTGTTCAGGTCAGTTCTTTGCCTTGACAGTTGTTTTCTTTTTCTTTGTCTTAACATCAAGAAGACACCTGCTGTCATCAACCTCTGAGGGTGTACAAGAATGTCTGGGATAATGTTGAACCTGGTTTGTGAGCCTAGTCAAGGAGGCAAATCAGGTAAATCTAGAGGAAATGTCAAGCATGAACGTTTCCTGGGAAGGAGACATTACCTGGAGCACAAGGGTTTGTTAAAAGAGAAACAAAATAAAAAGCAAAACAAAAACAACATGCAGAGAAAAAAAAACAAGTCAAGAAACACGCAGCTCAATGGCGGTGATCAATCAAAACCAGGTCCCATTTTTCCTAAATTTACCTGTTATCTTCCTAATAAGACCAATGAGCCTTCTAGTTCTGCACGGAGATTTTCATTTCCATCCACTGCCTCCACATCTCAGAGGCATCCAACTCACAAAGCATCCACCCACACTCTCGGACCTTTGAAATACGTAGCATTGGACTGTGAGATGGTGGGCACAGGACTGAAGGCGTGTCGCAATGAACTTGCCCGCTGTAGTATCGTCACCTACGAAGGTGATGTGATTTATGATAAATATATCAAACCCATCAATCCTGTGACGGATTTCCGCACTCGCTGGAGTGGAATCAGGAGGCAGGACCTACTCCATGCCATACCCTTTGATCAGGCACAGAAAGAGGTATGAAAGTGAATCTCTTCTTCAATAAGCATGTTTAAAGGTATACTCCACCCCAAAATGAAAATTTTGTCATTAATTACCTACCCCCATGTCATTCCAAACCCGAAGATTTGTTCGTCTTCGGAACACAATTTAAGATATTTTGGATGAAAACCGGCAGGCTTGTGACTGTCCCATTGACTGCCAAGTAAGTTACATTGTCACGGTCCAGAAAAGTAAAAAAAGCATTGTCAGAATAGTTCATCTGCCATCAGTGGTTCAACCGTAACGTTATGAAGCGACGAGAATACTTTTTGTAAAACAAAAATAACGACTTTATTCAACAATTCCTTTGTCAACTTCATCCTTGTGCCGCGGCTGACACAGAAGAGTATAGGCAGTTTGAGTTGACAAAGGAATTGTTGAATAAAGTTGTTATTTTTGTGTACAAACAGTACTCTCATTGCATTGCATTTATATGTAGCCTATAGAAGGCACTTTTTTTTTTTAAATGTAAACGGTTGCGAAAGAAAAGTTTCCAAAATGAAATTCAGATCCTGCCACACAGTTAAATAAATGATATTCAGTGATGTGACATGTGGAGTAACGTCTGGCACAGTTGCAGCTTGTACTTATTTCTAAAACAAGACAGCAAACTAGTAGCATTAACAGTCATTCATTTCATTTAACATATTATATGATAATTTAAACAGATTATTCTCATTGTAAAATAATAGAAAATCTAGGTCATGAATGTCGTCTCAAATGTCATGGAAAAATCATGGAAATGATTGGTATAAATGTGTACGAAAGTTCTTTGTCATTAAATAACTAAAACTAAAACTGAAATAAAAATGATTACAAATTATGTAGACTTATTTGTTTAAAAAAACTAAATTACTAAACTTTAATGAAAATTAAACTGAAAATGGAAAATACAAAAATAGATATTTTTAAAACATTGCATATCCATTACATTTTATGAAGGCTTTGAGGCTTGAGGTTCTTTCTTTTTCTTTTCTTTTTTCTCAGATCACATAAGATCACATAATGTCATAATTTGTTTGTGGACATATTACATAATAATAATATTTAACATTCCTAGTGGATCAGTGAAACTATCACCATATGAACATCAAAATGTTAAAATCTTTGTTTTCGGATTTAAAAATATGGATGCGTTTTATATTGGTAGAGTGATATCAGTTATCAGCCAGTGTAGTGTTTTAAAGTTTTGTGCCTAAATTCACAGCATTTACAAATGACTGAGTTTATTAGATTTTTTTATTTATTTTATTTAATTATTTAGACAAAAAATATCATCCATTTATTCACTGTGCTCAAAATAAACCAAATTATGACAAACCAGTAATAGTCTGATTGATTTTGTAAGTCTACTAAGCATTATTATACGTTTTGCTCACAGATTTTGAAGATAATAACAGGGAAAGTGGTTGTGGGCCATGCCATCCATAATGACTTCAAGGTTTTAAAATATTTCCATCCTGCTTGCCAAACACGAGATACGGCACGGATTCCACAGCTAAACCAGAAAGCTGGACTGCCTGTGAATGAAATGGTGTCTCTGAAGAAGCTCACTAAGGCTATTCTCAAAAAGGACATTCAGGTGGGTTTAACTCAGCAAAAAATGTTGTAACGTCTCAGGGGATGTCAGTTTCACCTGTGCCACACAGATCATAGGGCTTAGAGGAGAAGACAGGGTATATCTAGAGTCAGTTCAAAGCAGCTCTTGTGTCCTATAGGATTGAGAGAGGACGAATCAGACTATTTTTATAAAGAAAATAAAGACAGGCTTGGCTTTAATTTTTTTTCCACTGAAAATCTCTCTCTCTTATATTTTCAGACAGGGAAGGGAGGCCACTCATCAGTAGAAGATGCCAAAGCCACCATGGAACTGTTCAAAGTAGTGGAAAGCATGGGAGCAAAAACTCTCAGCTTTCAGCCTTTCAGCTAAAGCCATGGATCTAGCTCTGAATCAAAAAACATAAAAGCTTTTTCAAAAATATGATTTTTACTTCCCGCCTTTTTTTTATCAGCTTAACATTTCAGCTATGCTTGGGTTTTAATACCACTAGGGGGCTCTTCAGTTTCTGTAAAAAAAAAAAAAAAGAAAAGAAAGTATTTCAAGTTAACTATATTGGTTTTGTTGGCTCTTTTATAGCAAATAATTAGACATTATGATAAACTGTCCACATGATGTGTTAAATTATGTTCAGAATCTTTACACAAAAGTTTAAAAAGAAAAGGAAAAGAAAAGAAAAGGAAAAGAAAAAAGATTTATCACTGTTCTTCAGCTGTCTGTCTTTCTGATGTCTGACGAACAGGACGAGTCAGCATTCCTCTTCTACTGTGAATTCAACACCACCACATCAATTAAAGCTCCTCCTGTATTTAACTGTCCAAATGAACAGGGCCTCAACTGCTATGCTTGAGATTACAGTCAAAGCTCTTTTCCTTCCAAACCCACTCAATCATCAGTCAGTCTGTTTTTAAGAGTCCAGTCGCACCGCTTTAGTGATGTTTGGGAAGCAGCTGGATATTCCTTGCCCACCAGTTTCCCAGCAGTTGAGCAAGCTCAAGATGGACAGATTTTTAGCCTTATTTGGGATTCTCTTTTGCAGAAAGGTTCAATCTAACATACTGTAGAACACTGTCTGATACTTGCATTACATAGAGTAATCTCTTTTTTTACACCTCTTGGTATGATTAAGGATAAGTAATCTTTAAAATATACCAAACTGATTCAACATAGATAATTTAGGCCCACACATTTAGAATGGCTGTAAAAATCTAGTGCAGTCCTAAAGGACACTGGTGACTATCTAAGAGGTTTGCCTCAGGCTTGTTCTAAAGAATGGGTGTTTTTGGCATAGTGCCAAATGTGTCATTTTTCTTGTTTGTCTCTTAATCATACATACATACATATATATATATATATATATATATATATATATATATATATATATATATATAGTGTATATATACATGATTCTTCAGAAATCTTTGTAATAATGCAGATTTGCTCCTCAAGCCTCCTTCAAAACAGCTGCTCAATATTTTTATCGAGGCTTGATAATTTTTTAAGCATTCTTTGAATAGAAAGAAAAACAGCTTTTTTTTTATATAAACATTGTTTATATACACTGATAGATTAAATATGAAATTTTCTCATTTTGAATGACTTTGTAAATCTGGCATGAAATTATGAAATTGCAATACTTTAAAGTTTTAATATTAGTATTTGCAATCTCTGTATAAATTAGCCTTTTGCAACATTTTTACATGTACATTTCAAGTTTTATAAATAAGGATTTTTTTGTTATGAATTAATATGCATTTTCAATAAATAATACATTTATAAAATAAGTATTATACACAAAATATGTAATATGCATAAAAATGTGCTTAATTGTTTATTGTTATTTATGATACCTATTGCTTTTCACTTATGTTAGTAATTTGAAAGTGTTCCTGATGAAATTTGGGTTAATAGGATGTGCTGTAGAGAGAAGACAGTCAGTGACTTCATACTTTCCCACTTGTGGCTTGGATATGGATGGTAGTAATGTCTGTAAAACAGATCAAGTTTTAAAATCCTCAATGGCTGGCAGGCAGAGGTAATCTTGTGGTACATTAAGAGGTACCCTTGCTTATTACTAAAGGTTTACCATAATGTCAGAGCCAATACATAATGAACTGTATAGTTTTATTGTCTGGTCCTAAGGCATATAGTTACTTACTAAAGGATTATCATAATGCAAGATCAAATATATAATGCACTAATATTCAGAGTGATATTACCTGGTTTCTCATCTTCAGGATAGACAGTCAGCTATGTTGATATGATAAATTCCTCTTGTGTTGAAGAATATTTGATACACAAAGCCATATTCACCCTCCTTTCTCTGTGTGTACAAACTATCCATTGCTTCTGTCATCCAGCCTCTTGTCCATGAAAGTTTGCTACTGTTTTAACAGGAGGCCAGACTCTGGTCTGTTGTGTCCACATGTGGTTACCTTCACAGACATGACTCACAAATGGATCAGATTCAGACTTACAGATGTGAATCAGCAGTGACTCATGCCTCAAAACCATTTCAAACTGGTCATTTCTCTGAATAAGCATTTGTCTCATCATTACTGAAAGATCTAGTTATTAAAGCTCACCAACCACAATGTTCTCTTAGCTTAGAGAGAGTCAGCACAGCGAGTCAAGGAAGTTATTTGCACATACCCTGCTATACAGATGTGATATATGGTTGCACTGGTCCAGATTTTTTCATCATAGCATTTAGCCATGAAAGTGTATACTATCTTAATATGCTTGCAGAAATGGATGCTTATTTACAATGTTGAAGCATAGCAATTGAGTGAACCAAAGCATTCATTGTGGCACTCAGCCCTTGGACTCTTGCAAAGTTGATTCTTGCCATAAATAGCAATTCTTACTTTGAACAATGGGTAAATTCAGTGAGAGTGAAAGTCTTCTCAAGATGTTTATTCATGTAACAAAAATATTACCCTGTACTAAGACTATGCAAGAAACTTTTTTGTCATTTGTTATTTCTGGAACAAACCTTAAGATAACCTAAAAATGGAAGTTTTTGGACACATTTTGTTTAAGAAATAATTCACCAAATAATTCACTGAAAATTGACTCACCCTTCAGCCATTATTTGTTTATTATAAACATGCAGCTTTTTACCTCAAGAGATGTTAATTGATGAACTGGAGTCATGTGTGGATTACTTGTGGATTATTGGGACGTTTTTATCAGTTGTTTGGATTCTTATTCTGATGGCACCCATTCACTGCAGAGGATCCATTGGTTAGCAAGTGATGTAGCCTAATGATAAATTTCTCAAAATATGTTCAGATGAAGAAACAAGCTCATCTACATCTTGGATGACCTCGGGGTGAGTACATTTTCAGCAAATATTCTTTTTTGGGTGAACCATTCCTTTAATTCATAACTAAAATTATGCAATTGCGCAACACTCTTAAAAAGAAAGGTTCGAAAAGGGGGTCCTCACAGTGATGTCATGAATAGAAGAAACAGTTTTAGATCCCCAAAGAACCTTTCAGTGAACAGTTCTTAAAAGAAGCATTTTTCTTAGTGTGAAGACTGTAACGAACCTGTTGTGGATTGAAAAGCTTCCATGGATGGTAAAGGTTCTTTGTGGGACGACTGCTGCCAAAAGATCCTTTATTTTTAAGTGTTAATGTTGATCATGGAAATTTAAATTTTAAACAAAATTAACTCCACTCAATCTTGTCTCACGTAATTATGTTTAGAATTAATTTATGAGATACGATTCATTTGAATAATTTTACAGTCTGTACATTTTTGTTGTGTGTGTGTGTTTTACTCGTGAGTCAATTTGATATTTGTTTGACATTGCAGCTGTCTTCACCTCGAAAGGTTTTAACATTTCCCTATAACATTTTCCCAAATTTTGATCCAGAAATGAACTCAAAGGACGCATGGAACTAAGTCAAACACATCGCTCTATTTTGTTCTTTTAAGCATGGCAAGCATAAAACCTGCACGCTTTTCGCGAGTGCTCGTATCAAATTAATTCTCAGTCACTTGTCATTTTGAAACGGTATTCGTTACCTATGGGTTTACGATTTGTTTATAGAACAATAACAGGACGACGAACAACATTTCAGGTCAATTAATATCGTATCCCCTCTCTCTCTCTCTCTCTCTCTCTCTCTCTCTCTCTCTCTCTCTCTCTCAACTAGAACAGTTTAACTTTTCCTCCGTCCCTTCCCACTTTTTTCATTGTGCCAGAGACAAATAGGAAAATGAACCCTGTTGGTTAAAGAGAGTGGGTTGATCTCAGATCCTTCCTGCTCTTTTATTCCTTCGCTCTCTGTCATCCTCTCTCTCTTTCTTCTCCTCCTCTGGACGAACTCACAGCATCCATCATCTCTAGCCTGCACTCTATGAGACTCTATACAATCCTTCATCTGCACGAGGGCTTTTCAAGAAGAATCCAATAATAATGAGGTATGTGGCTTTAAATGCATTTAAATTGCCTATAATGATTCTGTAAAAGTAGTTGCAATTTAGCACATTTATTTTATGGCTTTTGGATTTAGACTTTTTGGGCATAAATTTAGGGTTAGTGAATGCTGCTTATGCAGAACCTTTTCTGCCTTGTACATTTTTAAGTTTCAGAGCACAGCAGGAGATGTTATGGAGGACATTACTGTGCTGAATATGCATGTTGCATCAGCCTTTGTGAATTGGCACAGACTTTTATGCAGAGCACTATCCATTCAGATTATTACTATAAAAACATTTAATAATTGTTCTTGGATAAACTTTGTCTTAGTCACCAGTATATTCTAATGAACTGGAGATTAAAACGTTTTTTTTTGTGAAACTAAAAAGGCTCTCCTTTAGCATCAGGCTGCATTAATTATTTTTATTGATTTATTTTATTTATTTATTTATTTTTTGGCTGTAAATGGTTCTTTGGATATTAAAAAGTTCTTAATGTTACATTACAGGCTCTTCAGATCAGTAACTGGAGCATATTTATGGAACTAAAAAGGCTCTCTTATGACATCAGGCATCAGACTGTAAAGCCCTTTTCATGTGGATCTGTTATTGCTCAGAGCTTATCTATTCTTGGATCCATGTACTGAGAATTAAATTTAGAATTTGTTTAGAATGCATTTGAAAGGTTGTCAGATTTGGGTGCATAAGTGCTTTACACAGCCTGAGCCTTCAAAGAGAAGACACCTGTTCTTGACATTTCTTAATGAATGTGTGTTCTATATGCATGAGCAGAAACTGAGACTGCATTTAAATTTGCAGCAGGCTTAGCAAACACTCAACCTGTAATCATTTATTTTTATGTCCATTATCTAAATATGCAATTACTGCAAAAAATGGCCAGTTATTTAACTCTGAAAATAATACTTTACAGATTACTGAGTGTTGAAAAGGTTTGATAATGTAAGAACTGAACACCAGTTCAATTCTAGGATCTATTCTTGTACTTGTGTTGGAATTGAATTGGTGAAAACAAAATAATATTAGTGTGCTGAGTTTACTTCTTCTTAATATTGCACCTGAGACAAAAGGCTTTGTAGACACAAATATTAGAGGTTTTTGCACAAGCGGGGAAAAGATGTCTACAACACACCTGCTGGATGATTTTGCTTTGTGGTACAAACTAAGCAAAAATCCAGGTGCCAAATGTAGCATGAGAGACACGATTCATGAATACCTCTTTGGTCTACATCTGCAGTTATTCCAATGCTCATCTGAGTCAACTTAATTCTGTTGAGACATTAAGTGTTAATGTCTGCAGTGTGTTTTCAGCTGTAAAATTGCAACACATTATTGGCTGTATAGTGTCACAGTAACCATTCATCTTCACAGTGGCTAAGCTTGTTTCTAAACCCATCGCACAAATAGGTGTAGCAGAGCAGAAGTAAGTCGAATGTGTGAGTGTTTTCCAAGCAGTTATAAGATAAAGATCCTTCATATCATCTGACTGATTAAGTTTAACTGATAAGAGGCATCCACACATCTTATCTCCTGCCGCTTTTCTTTAGGGATGCCTTCACTTATATTTAGTAGCTGTTGTGGAATAAAATAAACTATTTGGTCATTTTCTCTCAGATTAATTAAGTGTCTTTTTTTTCAATCACCACTGCCAAAATACTTGTACGAACCCCTACAGGACACATCTGACCTAATTTAACTGTACAGCAGTCATGTCCAGTCCTAATCACCCCAGTGAAAAGAGCAAAGGGTCTCTCATAAATTTAATACTTAATACCAAAGAATTGGCTGCATTAAATCAGTAAGTCAACAAGATCAATAGTAACAGTGAAAATTATTTATAATGTAATAATTGAATTTCATATAAATGCTATTCTTTTGAAACTTCTATTTATTAAATAATCCTGAAAAAAAGTATCTAGATTTCCAAATATATATATTATATTATGTTATATTGTATTTTTTTTTATGTTGTATAGCATGCTTTTTCATTTTCTTTTTTCATTTACCAACCCCAAATATTTGAACAGTAGTGTATCCTGCATTTATTTTATTTCATTAAAGGAATAGTTCACCAAAAAAACGTGATGAAATTTTTGTTATCATTTACTCACCCTCATGTTGTTCCAAACCTGTTTAAGTTTCTTTCTTATGCTGAACACAAAATAAGATATTCTAAAGAATTTTGAAGAACCACACAGTTGTTGGTCCCAGATCACTTCCATAGAAGGGAAAGAAATACTATAGAAGTCAATGGGGACCATCAACTGCCTGATTACCAGCATTCTTCAAAATATCATCTTTTATGTTCAACATAAAAAAGAAACTCATACAGGGTTGGAACAACATGAGGCTGAGGAAATGATGATAATATTTTCCTTTATGGGTGAACTATCCCTTTAATGTGTCAAGTTTTTTGCACGTGACTTCAATTTGTATATTATATTATATATTATAGATTTTGTACATAGATATTTGTATAGCATTTATGCATATACGTTAATGGTTATATACAGTGTACAATGTTGTCATTGATAAGGCTGTTCAGGCCATTATTCAGATCCGCTCTCTGCAGGTTCTTACAGAGCTCAGAGAATGGCTGTATGCATGGCCAGCCAGATCTACCACAGGCTGCTTGGCTAATAACACCTCAGACCTCTGCAGCAAGGGTGAATTATCCTCTCTGTCTCTCTCTGTGTGAGTTCCGGTCGGTCTGTGTTTCTGAGGACAGTGCTGGTTGCCCCTGGTGATGGACCAAGTCACAGAGAGTCATGCGAGGTTAGAAAGGCCTTGATTTCGAAGGTGGGTGTGGCACTGAAAGAGAAGAAAGAGCAAGGGAAGAGTCCATGACCAAGCAGACAGACAACACAGAGAAAAGTCAAGGAAAAGACATGGGGAAAATGCAAAAACAGAGCAGCATTCCACAGTGAACGATGTGCGTGGGAAAGTTTTTGTGCTTTCTTTTACCATCCCTTGTCTGTCTGAGAGTCTATCCATTGAAATAACCAATCTAAAACCAAGTCTTCAGCGAGAAATAGTGAGCTTCTTTCTTATAGGGTCGGTAAAATCACTGCTGTGATATAAGTGAAATAGACCGCCTCCTTCCCCATTTCCCTTCAAAATGAAGTCATTCTGTATTCCAGACAGCAGGCGTCCGTGGAGATGCCTGCCTAAGCACTCTTGAGGTTGCTGGGCCCCGTCCTCCATGTTTGCCCTAACAGCAATTTGGCTTTACTTTTGGCTTATGGAAATGTGGCTGCGTCTGTTGTAATGTTCTCAAGAACAGGATACAAGATAAGCAGAGAGACAGATCAAATACTTGCGGATACTTGCAGTTAAACAGCAAGGCAGCTTTGTTTAGTCTTCTCAGTATTATAGCTCTGAAAACTGTCACAAAATATTTGCTTCTATCTTTAATTTTGGAGAAGACCAAGTGCACTTTTAGATGAGGTACAGTGAATGTGCAAACACACCCTATTCTCCATGGCAGTAGTCTTTAACATGCATTTGTATATCCAGCTTCAGGTCAACCAGTTCATGCCAGTTTCCATCCCTCTCTCTCTTTCTCTCTTTTCCGCTTAGGCGAACCGTTTCCATGTACCCATTACTCTCCATCACTAAAAAATGCACCATAGCGTCAGAACGTCCTGCTCTGGTGCGTCTGAGGCTTTTGTGCCCTGAATTCTGCTTTTGCTGGGCTTTGTAGTTCCTGTCTTGTACTTACAGTAAACCACTTCTGTTAGACCTCTGGATCAGAGCTTAATGGGCCATATCTTTGGTGAACTTCCTTTTAAAATTGAAAACAGGAGAGAAAGGTTACATCAAGGAAGTGTACTGAATTGTTGCTTTTCTGAGAAATCACAGTTTTTTTGTTTTTGTCTTGTACTGAAAAAAATTCTGATTTCTATTTTAATATATATTCTTTATTTTATATTACCTTATTTTATCAATGTTGAAAATCAGTGTTGTGCTGCTTCATATGTTTGTGGAAACTGTGAAATTATTTTCAGGATCACTGATTAATAGAACGTTTAAAAAACAGCATTTATTAGAAATCATTTGTAGCATTATAAATGTCTTCTCTGTCACTTTGTTGTGAATGGTAGTACATGGCAGTTTACATGTCCAGATGTCCAAACCCAGAGCAGCAGTACACAGATGAATTGATCAGAAGACAAAAACTCCTGTACCAATGCACTTCCTTGTTTGTTTCGTTGATTAAAACTCACATTCCATCAGTAAATTTCCACTTCATCAGTCTGTGCTCTATTAGGTAACATTACACATCAGGAATGAGGGTCTTTCTTTAGGGATTGTAGTCTGTAATTTCACGTCTGGTTGGTTGTAAAAGATTTCATGTAAACAGAGAAGAGTTACAATTAGATACTTAAATGACCCCTAATTTTACACAGTCATCATAGTAAACATCCTGTTGTTAAAATAACTTAAAGTCAATGATATGTTATCATGTAAAAATGATGCAATCAACTCATTACCTTCCACTTCATTTAAATGGTGCCTGGACTCCTGCTTGAAAATTGCTTGTGTAGTGTTGCTAAATTGTACTCTGATTTTTTATACGGGTTTTAAAATGTCACAGGGATATTTAAAATGGTTAGAATCACTGGACCACTGTTATGTCTACTTGCGTTTCTGGCTCACTCTTTGAGGCATGACTATTCAGTTCATTCGGTCTTCACAAACAGTATTTCAGTGGATCTAGCAGGTGGTCTTTTATATATTTATTTCAGCCTGTCTCACTTAGAAACCACCTAGCCGCTAAAAACATTTCCTTTCACTGGGCCGTCTATCTAAACACAGTCTATATTGTGCTCTGTGTGTAGTTTAAGGCCTGCACAGAGACAGGTGCATAAAGATGACCCTAGTGGAGATGGATGTACTGATAAAGAGATACTCATGTTTAGAAAAGGGTATTAGTCTGTTCGGTGACTCGTCAGAATTCTGAGCACATACAAGAGCTCCCAAAGACTCCAAAGATCTGAATCATGCCAGCTGGACGTAGCACAGGGTTGCCAAATCCTCTTTCTGGGAAGCTCTCAAGTGACCTCAGATACTGAAAGGCTGGTGAAAATGCAAAACCACACATACAGTTAAGTAAAACAAATAAAAATGTTATTCAATGCAAATTATAAGTCTGCAAAGTCTCATGGTTTAAAGAATAAACACATCCTCTAAAGACTGTGCTGTGGGTCTGCAGTGAAAATTAGTTTACTGCGCTGTTTGAGCGTTTTGTTGTTTTTTTTCTAAAGAACTGCAGGCAACCCTATCTGTTTTGTTCCATTCAGTCACATGCCTTTAAAACCAGGGTTTTCAGCGAGATGTCCACAAAAGGATCTGTGGAGTAGATGATTAAACATAAATATATACATAGAATCTTCTTAAAAAGTATTAAATACTGTATTTGTTAATTGGTAAACCTATGTATTCCCTAAATATATTCTTATGGGACAGTTCCTATAACTGTAAATAAATAAATAAATAATACCAGGGGATCCTGGTCCTGAAAAGGCTGAGAAACCCTTTTTAAAGCATTTTTCTTAATTTGAACAGATTAAAAACCACCCAATTCAGTGCCTTAATGCCTATTAATAACAAACTGTTAACTGTCAACTGATTTTCGAAGGCTCAAAAAATTCAGTGAGTGTGAATTCTCACAATCTGGCAACAGCAGAGCAACAAAGAACTTTCTCTCCCTCTTTCTCATTTCCTCGCTTTCTCACACAAGGCAGTGTGTCATTTTCCCCTATGAATATCCATGAACTTACACTGGAACAGAATGCAGTTAAATTAAATGATATAAATGAGCTAAATTGCTATACTGGAAATAAATGCTTGTGTCTTTCATTTCAACACAAGAGCTTATGTTGTGGTATGTCACAGTTCCACTTGACTTTTACAATGCTGTTCTTTGACTTTGTTTCTATATATTGTCTCACTCTCTCTCTGTTCGGTCTCAGATCAGCGATGTTCCTGCATGTACTGCTGTGTGCCATCTGCCTCTTTGTCTTGTCATCTTCTGCCATCCTCAGTCCTGCAGCAGGTGTGTCTCACCTCTACTGTTCAACACACAAGATATAATTAATTATGAATAACAGTAAAGGTCATAGAAAGCTCTTCGAGTCCAGTTAAAGAGTATGTTTTATTTTAATTGCCCAAGTGAATGCACACATTGGATATAAAAAATCCAGTTCAGTTCAGTATTAAACTGTCAGTTGATTAATATCCCAATCATTCTTGTCTTTTCCCCAGATGAGACTACATTCTTACAAGTGACCATTCCTGATAGCCCCCAAGTGTCTGCCATTTTGGGGGGCTCCTTGACTCTGCCCTGCCTGGTGAGTCTCTCCCGGACCCCATCTTTTGGTCGACATGCTGTACTGACCCAGCCACGAGTCAAATGGAGCTTTCTTTCATCAAACAAAGAGACAGAGATCTTAGTGGCCCGTGGTGAGAGGGTAAAGGTGAGTGAGTTGTATAAAGGCAGGGCATCGCTGCTGAATTATGCTGCCTCTTCAGCTGATCTCACCCTCAGACTGGATGAACTGATGCACAACGATACAGGCTTCTACCGCTGTGAAGTCCAGAACGGCTTGGAGGATGCTCATGACCAGGCCCAAGTTAAAGTAAAAGGTGATTATTATGTAAAATACTTTTAATGCAACGATCACAGTAGCAATCCCAGATTGTCTTGCCATATTTATTCAACACTGTTTGGCGTACACACGTACTACCGTTCAAACTTTTGGAATTCAAACTTTTTGGAAGGATTTCAATATTTTTTAAATAAATCTTTACCAAGGCTGCATTTATCAATTTATTTATTATTAATTTACAATAAAATTAGTAATATTGAGAAATTCTATGTTTCAATATTCAATAATTTCTTGAGTTCCAGTCAAACGTATTTTATATATTTAATGTAATTTATTCTTGCCATTTGCAGCAGCAATTACTCCAGTCTTAAGTGTCACATGATCCTTTAGAAATCATTCTGATATGCTGATTTGGGGCTCAAGAAATATTTATTATTGTTGAAAATGACCGTTTTGTTCCAAAGCAGTGTTTTAATAAGACACTGGCAAAGAAAATGGCAAATAACACTTCATAACAGTTCAAAAACGATGATATGTGAGAACAGTAACATGCTGTGTGTTCTTAGGTGTCGTCTTCCATTATCGCAACACCTCAAGTCGCTATGCCTTCACTTTTGATGAGGCCAAAGATGCTTGTGAATATATTGGAGCTCACATTGCTTCTCCAGAACAGCTGCTGGCTGCGTACCGCAGTGGTTATGAGCAGTGTGACGCTGGCTGGCTTTCTGATCGCTCCGTTAGGTGAGTGGACAGACACATCGGAGGACAGGGCTAAATATGGTCTTGTTGCAGTGCTTAGGATATAAAAACAAAACAAGTAATTAAATTGGTGAATGGTGTCAAGCAGTGGTGTTTTACTAATAACGAAAATACTGTACATCTATATTAAGGATTCATTAAAATGTTTTTATACTATCCCTATGCCTTCTTAGATACCCAATCCAGATGCCACGTGAAGGGTGTTTTGGAGACATGGATGGACTACCAGGCGTTCGAAACTATGGCATGGTGGATAATGATGAACTATATGATGTGTACTGCTATGTGGAGAACATTCATGGTAAGCCACTCCCATATTATTGCTAATATTATACTCTTGCAATCAATGCTTAAAAAATGTACTC
Organism: Carassius carassius; assembly: GCF_963082965.1. Lineage (NCBI taxonomy): Eukaryota > Metazoa > Chordata > Actinopteri > Cypriniformes > Cyprinidae > Carassius > Carassius carassius. The sequence continues at coordinate 21,936,566 of NC_081769.1, read as the reverse complement.
TGTTTACAGTTTACGACTTGTTTGTGATTGTAAACAAAAATTGGTTGTTAATTCATTGATGTAACTGTTTTTAGGAGAGGTTTTTCATGGGTCATCCCAACAGCACTTCAACTTGTCGGAAGCGAAGACATACTGTGAGCAGCAGGGAGCTCAGCTAGCCACCACTGGCCAACTGTATGCCGCCTGGAATGATGGTCTGAACCACTGCAGTCCTGGCTGGCTTGCTGATGGAAGCGTTCGGTACCCCATTGTGACCCCTCGTGAACGCTGTGGGGGTTCTGAACCTGGTGTCAAGACAGTTTATCGCTTTAGCAATCAAACGGGATTCCCCGAACCACAAACTCAGCATGACGCTTACTGCTTCAGAGGTATTTACAGTTACTCACAAAACATTCTTTAGGGCTGTGTTCTAAATATGTGATAGAATTTTTCATACACTATATAAATTCATTTTTTACATGAAAGAAAGGGATATCACTGGGATCCTTGGCATCAAAAAGTTTGAAAACTCCTGACCTATACTATCAATCCCATACAATCTGAAAGGGATATAATTAACCCAAAAATGCGATTAATTGCAAAGCCCTAATTTTTATGAAATCCAAAAAGTTTCTGACCATCCATAGACAGCAACAGAACTACCGCGTTCAAGGCCCAGAATTGTAGTAATTATATTGTTAAAATAGTCCATGTGACATCATGTGTGTGCATTCCTCTGCATTTACACGAGGCACATCCGGGTTCTACATCAGAACGCCGAATCCTGCGTTGGCAGCACCACATGCATATGTCATGGTACTATCATGAATGGCAGTGGCGGAGACTGACACAGAAGAGAAGAAATTGTTGAATAAAGTCATTATTTTTGTTTTATGTGCACACAAAATGTATTATCGTAGCTTCATAAAATTAAGATTGAACCACTGATGTCACATGAACTATTTACTAACAATGTCCTAACTACCTTGCTGGGCCTTGAATGTGGAAATTATGTTGGTCTTACGGGTGTAGAATGTCATGAGGGTGAGTAGTTTATGACAGAATTTTTTTGGGAGTGAACTATCCCTTTAACCTTCGGTTAATGCTATCTCTAATATTCTTCCTCTGCAGCTAACAGCAACTCTCAGACAGTCTCACCTATAGATCATATGGCGACAGAGCCAGAGGGCACCGAGCAACATATTGTGACTTTAGCAGATCCTCAAGAGGAGTATAGTGTGGATCAGATCACTCAACAGTCAGAAAATGAAGTACAGGGGGCTGTTGAGTCCTTCTCCATTTACAGCACACAGACTACTTCAGAACCAGAGGAACACAACAACAGCATAAGACAGGGGGCTGTTGAGTCTTTCTCCATTTACAGCACACAGATTACTTCAGAACCAGAGGAACACAACCGCAGCATAAGACAGGGGGCTGTTGAGTCTTTCTCCATTTACAGCACACAGACTACTTCAGAACCAGAGGAACACAACAACAGCATAAGACAGGGGGCTGTTGAGTCTTTCTCCATTTACAGCACACAGACTACTTCAGAACCAGAGGAACACAACCACACCACAAGCCCTCAGTTAGATGAAGATAGCACCTATAGAGACTCCACCACCCCAACCAGCACAGAGAGATATCTTGAGTCCACTGAGGTCACCTGGCAAAAAATTGAGTCTGTTCCAGAGATTTACATCGATCCAAAACACATCGATTTCACACAAAAAGGAGAACCAGATATAAAAGCTTCAGCAGTTGATGGTGTTAAAAGCAGCAATCATAGACACTACCAACCAATGCCAGATACCAACCTACAGTTGGGAGAGCCCATTGATTTTATCCTACCTACAGAGGCTCAGCCTGAGACTACAGAGGGACCGTCCTCTCAACCGAAGGAGATAAATGGGTCCAAACACTTCCAACCCATGCCTGAAACCAACCTAGAGGATGAGGATAAATATCATGTGACTAGTGAGATATCCATGACCACTGAAGATACTACACTGGAATATGACTTAAGCAAAGTCACCACAACTCGGCGTTCTTCAGTTAAGTCAAGTCCCTCAACATACCTACCTGAAGGTGCTACAGTAGAAGAAAATGCAGGAAATATTACAGAAACTCCAGAGCCAGATGAAGACTGGGGTCTTTTTACACACACAACTCAGTCCACATCAACAAGCGCATCCAGCACTGAAGGTTGGTTGGAGGCTTCAGGTGAGGATTTGACCTTGTTATTCACAGAAAAGGCAGAACATCTGGTCACCTCGCATAAATCAGAGACATATGGAGCTTCAGCACCTGAGACTATGACAGAGAGCTTCTCATTAACACATCTGAACAGTATTAGCCCAAGTAAGTAAAAAGAAACAATATGTTTATACAGTGTATCAGCAAATAATCATTTAGTGAGCTTTTTAATAACCAAAAATGTACCAAAATGCATGCCATTTAGAACTGAATTGAGAATGGCTTTTAAATGGTTTAATTTAAAAAGTGGTATTTAAATTAATTGTAATTCAAAGAGAGTATTAAGGTATTAAGTTTTAGGTAACAGCCTTGAACCTTGAAGGTTTATAGGCTTTACAGAACGAGAGAATGATTTAAACGATGGTTGAATGGATAGATAGAGAAAAATTGTAAATAATACAGTAAATAAAACAGGGCCACACTTTATTTTAATGCCCAATTCTCATCATTAACAAACCATTAACTATGACTTTTGCCTCAATAAACTCCCAATTTGCTGCTTTGTAATAGTTAGTAAAGTAGCTGTTAAATTAAGATATGGGGTAGGATTAGGGATGCAGATATGGTCATACAGAATATGTGCTTAATAAGCATTAACAAACTGCCAATATGTTAACAGTAGGCATGCTAATAAGCAACTAGTTAATAATGAGATGAACTAGTTAACTGGTCCCTATACTAAAGTGTTACCAAATTATGAGTAAATTGCCATAGATAAACTGTAAATCACCAACTGTTAAGAAAATTCCATATTCTGCTCATGTTTTGACTTCTAAATGATAATTAAATCGTTGTTTGATTTATTCACTTGCAGCTTTTACACCCAGACATGAAGACACTTCTGCAGACCATCACGATGCTGACGAGATCTCAACTGAGACTCTTCTTGTATCTCTTGGTGCAGTTGATAATGCCAGTGATTATTCGACCGTGAGCACGTCACCGAAGGAACCCACATCTTCTGAAAGTTCTGGCGATCATGATGACATCCTGCCAGTCACACTTTTGACCACCCCAATGCCTCACCTGTTGGGAACATCAACCACACATGGGCCTGTACAGGTAGAATTCAATTCTCCACATGAAATGGAAGGTGTCCCCTCTGAAAGCACAACTCCATCTGGCCTTGGGATAGTAGAAGAAGAATTTGAGAAAGTGGAGCAGGATTGGCTTGGAGAGGAACCTAATCAACGAATCACCACATCCACTGAGCTTTATAAGTCTACTGTAAATTTTAGCATTGATGGCAGTGATGAGGATGAGTCTTCCGGAGAAAGAGAACCTTCAGGAAACAGGTCTTCAGTTATTAATTATCCATACTCAGATGTGGCCATCATCACTCCCTCTAATCTGACAGATATGCAAGACCTTAATGAAACAAATAGTGATGATGATGATGTTGAAGATGATAATCAGGCCAGCACTGTGGGATCCATGAAAAGTCTGGAGGTTACATTTCTTCCTCATGGGACCCAAAGTCCCATCTGGCAAACTGTGGCATCTTCCACAAACCCAGGAGAGTTCAGAGCAGATGTTGAATTCAGTGGGGACGCAGCACTTACCACAGATGACATCAAGGCCTTAGATGAATCTGACTCCACCAACGCACCCATCAATGAGAAGACAACACAAACCCAAAAACCATCCACTACGTCAGCCAATGAAGACGATGATGATGATGACGATAATGATTATGAACTCATGACTAAAGCAAATTCAGACAATACAGAAGAAGAGAATGATGTCAAAACCACACCTGAGTCTTCCACTCTACCTGCCAGACCCACACAGAGAGTGCTGGTCAGGACAGGCTACATTTCGGGTAAACATATTGTAGTATATATATATATATATATATATATATATATATATATATATATAGTCTTAATTTCCAGACTGCAATTTATATTTTAAAAACTGCCTGTCCGTCTGTGATGTAGTAGTTTTTTGATCATTTTAAAAGGACAAAAATTAAGAAAGTTTTTTTTTTTTAAAGTGAGCATTTAGAAAGAAAACAACTTGCCTAAAATGCATTAAACCCATCCGTTTAAAACTCACACACACAGCAGTGAACACACACCCGGAGCAGTGGTGCCCAGGGAGCAGCTGGGAGTTCAGTGCCTTGCAACTCAGTCATGGTTTTGAGGACGGAGAGAGCGCTGTACATTCACTCCCCCCACCTAGCAGCCCGAGACTCGAACTCACAACCTTTGGATTAAGAGTCCGACTCTCTAACCATTAGTCTATGACCTGCCCTCTATTAATGATGAATGAATGAATAAACTATAGCTAGTACATGTTCAAGCTCCTTAAACCACTTATTTTTGTATTATTTATATACTTTAAATGACATTTTTACAGTTTTCATTATAATTTGTTTAATGTTTAGTTATTTAACATGTTTTGTTTATATTTCTATTTAGCTTTAGGTCATTTTTATTTCAGTTTAAGTTTTAGTCATTTTAATATTTCATCTTATTTTATTTCAGATAACTGACAAGACAACATTTTAACTTGTAACTAATTATTTCATCTACTATTTGTATTTATTTCAGCTTCATTTCACATGCCAGTTAAAATTAAAAAAGATTAATCATTTTAGCTTTGGTTAATAACAACACTGCCTTAAACATCTAGGAGTGATAGTACCATCTATTGGTTGTTTAAATGTTTTGCGCAAACCATATGCTCTCAGAAGGGGGCGCTGTTTCCGTCCAAACACTGCCAGATAACAACTCTGTAAAATACCTGGTAACTTGATTACTCACTTACTGCACCCACTGATTAGCATGTCTATCAAAGAGTGCAGTGCAGAAAGATAGAGACAGAAAGAATTTATCCAAAGTATATAGTTTCAGTCGTGCATAAAGAAAGAGTTTGGTTTAGTGGGGCCATGATGACTAGAAACTGATAACAACTGGAAAGAAAGGGCAACATATCCCGTGCTGGTACAACATGTTTTATGTAGTTAGAGGTTAACAGAACCAAACAGGGATCAAGATTTACCCTATTTTTGATTGAGTTGTGGTCCACAAATTATATGCCATACTCTTAGTGTAGCTATTACTGCATAGTTGCACCACTTTGTGTTTGTTGAGTATAACCATACTTTACTGTAAACCTTATATTTATGTGCAATACTTTTATAGTAAGCTATATAAACATGTGAATGGCCTTTTAGATGCATGTCTGGAGAACCCTTGTAAAAATGGAGGCACCTGTGTGGACAGTGGAGCAGGTCACAGGTGTCTCTGTCTGCCAACTTATGCAGGAGACTTTTGCGAGACAGGTGAGTTACCTGCATAACTCATTATACTATTACGCTGTAATAACTTTTATACTATTTTTAAATAAATAAATAACTATAAAAAGTTAATATAAATAGAGAGAGAGAGAGGTGTGTGTGTGTGTGTGATATTCATATTTTAATAATATACACATTATTTATAGAATTTCTCAACAATACTATACTCAACTATAATTTGTCCAATCTCTCCCCACAAAGATCTAGAGCACTGTGAACCAGGCTGGGAAAAGTTCCAAGGGTTTTGTTACAAACATTTTACGAAACGGCAGAAATGGGAGGTGGCAGAGCAGCACTGTCGCATGTGCGGAGGTCACCTGGTCTCTGTTATGTCACCTGAGGAACAGGAGTTTATCAATGGTACGTCTGAACAACTGCTTGAAGAGTTAGCATTTTTCTGTTGATCTAATCATTTTGACTTCTTATCGTATGTAAAAAATTTTAACTTGACGGAACCTGATTTGATCTTGATGGAATGTGTTTAACAAGGTGTCATAAGACAGGCTGTCAGTCTTTGCAAGTGGCTTTTATTTTTCAGGAACTCAGTAGGTGGCGCAAAAGTGAGTATCTTGATGAGCGAATTAAAAAATTTTAAACAATTATTTTGATTCACTCAGGAACAAACCAAGTGAAGTCTATATTCTTTATGAGTCATTGAATTATGTACTCAACCAATTAATCCACCTTATTTTTCAACATGGAAGTAAGCTGCTGTAACGAATTAGCCACTGTAGGGAAACAACAAGAAGAATAACAAAGTGCAGTAAACGGTAAACCTTTTTGCACTACAAACCAGTGTGTTCATAATTAAGATAATACATTAAAATAATAAGGTAAGACATGTTAGTTTGCCATATCAAGCAGCAAGACAAGTTATTTTATACCGTTTAAAATAGCAGGAAGTGAATGACACTGGAAGCCAGACATGGCCGTGTCTGCCATGGGAGAAATAAGGTGGATGAAAAAAACACTGATTTATTCAGGATAAAAACTCCCATTACAATGTTTACTCAGAGAAGTAAACCTTTTCATTTGTAAAGAGCAAAATTGACAAACTTAAATGCCAATAATACTAAATACTAACTAAATGTTTTTCAAGTTGTTTATCAGAAAAGCAGTACTCTTGCTCAAAAAAGTGATATTGCTTAAACTAAGTGGCAACTAAGCGGTGTGCCACACTACTGAAGCGTTTTAGCTTACAGTACATAAATGAATTCATAAAGGACCAGATTTGTTGACATAACATTGAGAGGCCCTGTATTTTGTTCTGCATTTCTAAACAATCATCAAACCGTTGAAGGGCTTTGAACGTGTCACCTTATTAATGCAACTGAATGAGGGTTGTGTTAAAGGTCCTGTGTATGTTTGTCATATATGATGCATCTGTGTGTTATACTGCAACTGGAGTCTATGTTGTGTCTTATTGACGGTGTATGCTGGTTCTTTGTCATTTTTGTGTTTTCCTTCCTTAGTTAAATACAGGGAGTATCAGTGGACGGGTCTCAATGACAAGACCATTGAGGGAGATTTCCACTGGTCAGATGGGAACCCTCTGGTGAGTCTACTGATCTGGCTTTCTGTAAAAACATAAAACATTAGTGATGTGTCGTTCGTGAACGAATCGTTCTTTTTGAACGAATCTTTTAGGTGAACGAATCGTTCTCGTTCACGCAATCCACTGACTCATATTTCTCGTTCACTGAAGTTCCTCCCTCTACAGCAGCGTGGCGCTATTAGCAGCGCATGCGCAGCTCGGTGAACCGGGTAACAACCATTTCATCTTATCGTTCGTGAATGAAATGACTGAACTGGCACACATGTCGTTCGTGAATGAGTTGAATGAACGGATACGTCGTTCGTGAATGAAATGAACTGGTATAGCTTATCTCGTTCGTGAACGAAATGAATGAGAGTAAACAGGGTTAGTCTGCCATTTAGCATGTCAATCTCGCAAAATGCAAAGAGCAGTTACAGGTACTGTGCACATACGCTTGTTTTGATATTTAGCATACAGAACTCAACGTTTAATCCCCGATTTATGAATGTGAATATATAATATACAACCTATCTGATCAAACAATTAAAATGATAATTAGGCAAGAAAACCTCGTGCTTTGTTCATCTGAACAACTTAATTAGACTTTATATATTGAATGCGATTATGCACACATTTTTATAAAGCCAGGTCAGTTTTTGTAACAAGTGAATACATTCGTTGACTTAAGACAAAACACATAATACACCTTTTTTGCCACCTGCTGGCATATTTTGTGTAATACGAAAAAATGATCACTGAACGAATCAGTGAACGATTCTGAACGAATCATTTTGGTGAACGAACTGAAAATGAACGAATCTCTAGAAAGAATCATAATTTCCACCACTATAAAACATCAAGTGTTTCTTCAAGGGTTTTCCAAACTAGAACTGCAAGGGGTTCTTGGCTTAAAAAAAAAAAAACTTGATTATTCCAAACTTGACCTGTCTCTCTGCATCAGTTGTACGAGAACTGGTATCGTGGACAACCAGACAGCTACTTCCTGTCAGGAGAAGATTGTGTTGTCATGGTGTGGTATGATGATGGGCGTTGGAGTGATATCCCTTGTAACTACCAGCTGTCCTACACATGCAAGAAGGGCATTGGTGAGTACATCACCTTCTGTGGTGGCGCCGGGGCCAAGGAAGAGCAAAAGTTCATCATGGTTTGTTTTTCTTTGGCAGCCTTCTGTGGCCAGCCCCCTCTTGTACTGCACACTAAAATGTTTGGACGTCGTCAACTAAAGTATAGGGCCAATTCACAGGTGCGCTACTACTGTGAGCCAGGCTTCATCCAGAGACAAAACCCTATTATCACATGTCAGAGCAATGGACAGTGGGAGGAGCCTAGGATCACTTGCTCACCAGGTGAAAAATATTTTTTGTTGATTGTATTATATTATTAAGCTTTTGATTACAAATGGCTTATAGTGTTCATTTCATGTGTTTTACACACAGTGGGATCAGCATATTCAAATGGAGAACCGGTAACATGGCCCACAGGTCAGAACAAGGAAATAATCATAGAGGAGACAACAACAAAAACAACAACACCTGAATATGTGGATATAAAATGGAACTTTTAAAACAAGCACACGACATTCTTTCACTCTCCTGTTTATCATGTCATGCCTTAGTTTATCCTCCTTAAAAATGTCCATCGATCAGCTCTACAAAGTTCTTTATATAACAGAAATGTTATATTTAAAAAAAAAATGGTCCCACTTAACTTTTTTTAAATGGGACGTCCAATTGGATAACAGTTTAAATACACCAAACATTTGTAACAGGATACTTAAATTAGACTAAAAGGTCATTAATGTTTGTTTTCTTCACTCAGCTCTTTTATTTTACCCTTTTCTCATTGTAGACCTTGACACTGAATTACATTTTGTAATTCTAAGATACCATAAAAGCACACTTGATAAAATGCAACTTCCAAACAAAGCTTGTAACCGCTTGGACCAGACACCTGTTCTTTCTTTCTTTTTTTTCTTTCTTTTTTTTTTTATAAATTATGAGATAAACCTATGAACAAATGTACTAACATCAGCTTGTCTGAATCATTTTGTTTTACATTGTTGTTCTGTAGTGACTAATTATGTCCTCATCAGCAGTATTAATTCTTAAACATTCAGTGTGCTGTGTTTTTCCTCATTTAGAATTGCCAACCAAGACTCAACTTGAGAGCTTTTAGGCTAACAATGACACAATTTTGGCATAAGCTAACAGAAATTCCTTAATAAAAAAAACAAAACAAAAAACAGGAATATTCGTATGCTTGTTGTTGGCTTTAAAGTACTCTGAAAGAAAAATTAAAAAAAAACTCTGTAACCTTTGTAAACTTAATCAAGTCAGTTGAGGCATATCAACCCATCCTTTGTGTTGATGTTGGGTCAGCAAAGCTTTATGAAGCAGGGAAAATTTCTTATGAACTCCACAAATTCTGCGACTCGGTGCTCAGTTTTTCAGGTATGTATTGTACTCTGGAGGATGGCCATTTTCAGAAGACTACTATCATGTTTCATTTGATTCAGTGATGCATCACTAACAAAACCATATTTTAGTTTTTGATGGCCTGAAACCAGGGCATATTTTATCACTCTAGAAACATGAATTACATTCCAAGCAATCAGAGCAATCACAATAAAATAGTTATCACAATAAGAAATGTTTGTGAATTTTCTTGAATATGTGTGTATCCATGTGTTATTAAGAATTAGTTTAACAAATCTGTGGTTAATATTCTAACAGGTATCTAGTAGTGTGCCTGTGATTTGTGAGGCACTTTGAAAACAATATTTTATGGGAATTTGTTTTGTAAGTTGATTACTGTTTTCTGTAGTTTTGGAACACAGTGCATGTGTATGTAATTATACGGCAAGTGCACTTTAGGTTTAAGATTGTCACAGAAAAAAAGGTATTTAAATACAGATTTCATATTTTCATTAGTAATTTTATTCACTCATTTTACAATCTTACTATTTTGTTCATTGAGGGTGTTAAAATAAATCCAGTAATGCAGTATATGGTGCTAAACAATGTAACATTAAAGATAATCTGATCTCTTTAAATTTATAGAAAAAACAACATTAAGTTCACCTCTCTTTTTAAAAAATAAAGCTCATGGGGAAACTAAATAGGCATGCTGTTACAAATACAGTGACTGAATAATTGTTAGACTTGGTTTAGGCTACATATTGATTTTGCTGATATACAATCCAAACGCTCTATCAGTTACCACGAGAAAACAACAAAAGGTGCTAATATAAACTCACTCAATGTGATAGAATACTAGCGAAAAAGTTATAATCTTAACCTTTAACTCCATACCGATGTCCCAGATAGGCAGACAATGAAAATATAAATGTAAAAAAAATATATAAAAATTATTTGTGTTTGGGACGCTGTGAGCACAGAGACTGTAGTGTATACCGTAAGTTTGAAAGCGTTTAGTTTAAATTATTAATATGAATAAACAGTGCTCATAAACGGCTGCTGAGGTCAGATTCTCCAGTGAAGCGAGTTAAGGCTTGGACCCGGAAACAGCGCTTCTTACGTCATCACTTAACAACCGAATAGAGTTAGCATGTCAAGCTAGTGTACAGTCGTAGCCAAAGGTTTTGAGAATTACATAAATATTGGAAATTGGAAAAGTTGCTGCTTAAGTTTTTATAATAGCAATTTGCAAATACTCCAGAATGTTATGAAGAGTGATCAGATGAATTGCATAGTCCTTCTTTGCCATGAAAATTAACTTAATCCCAAAAAAACCTTTCCACTGCATTGCATTGCTGTCATTAAAGGACCTGCTCCTGATCATTTCAGTAATCGTCTTGTTAACTCAGGTGAGAATGTTGACGAGCACAAGGCTGGAGATCATTATGTCAGGCTGATTGGGTTAGAATGGCAGACTTGACATGTTAAAAGGAGGGTGATGCTTGAAATCATTGTTCTTCCATTGTTAACCATTGTGACCTGCAAAGAAACGCGTGCAGCCATCATTGCGTTGCATAAAAATGGCTTCACAGGCAAGGATATTGTGGCTACTAAGATTGCACCTAAATCAACAATTTATAGGATCATCAAGAACTTCAAGTAAAGAGGTTCAATTCTTGTAAAGAAGGCTTCAGGGTGTCCAAGAAAGTCCAGCAAACGCCAGGATCGTCTCCTAAAGAGGATTCAGCTGCGGGATCGGAGTGCCACCAGTGCAGAGCTTGCTCAGGAATGGCAGTAGGCAGGTGTGAGCGCATCTGCACGCACAGTGAGGCGAAGACTTTTGGAAGATGGCCTGGTGTCAAGAAGGGCAGCAAAGAAGCCACTTCTCTCCAAAAAAAAAACATCAGGGACAGATTGATCTCCTGCAGAAAGTATAGTGAATGGACTGCTGAGGACTGGGGCAAAGTCATATTCTCAGATGAAGCCCCTTTCCGATTGTTTGGGGCATCTGGAAAAAGGCTTGTCCGGAGAAGAAAAGGTGAGCGCTACCATCAGTCCTGCGTCATGCCAACAGTAAAGCATCCTGACACCATTCATGTGTGGGGTTGCTTCTCATCCAAGGGAGTGGGCTCACTCACAATTCTGCCCAAAAACACAGCCATGAATAAAGAATGGTACCAAAACACCCTCCAACAGCAACTTCTTCCAACAATCCAACAACAGTTTGGTGAAGAACAATGCATTTTCCAGCACGATGGAGCACCGTGCCATAAGGCAAAAGTGATAACTAAGTGGCTCGGGGACCAGAATGTTGAAATTTTGGGTCCATGGCCTGGAAACTCCCCAGATCTTAATCCCATTGAGAACTTGTGGTCAATCCTCAAGAGGCGGGTGGATAAACAAAAACCCACTAATTCTGACAAACTCCAAGAAGTGATTATAAAAGAATGGGTTGCTATCAGTCAGGATTTGGCCCAGAAGTTGATTGAGAGCATGCCTAATCGAATTGCAGAGGTCCTGAAAAAGAAGGGCCAACACTGCAAATACTGACTCTTTGCATAAATGTCATGTAATTGTCAATAAAAGCCTTTGAAACGTATGAAGTGCTTTTAATTATATTTCAGTACATCACAGAAACAACTGAAACAAATATCTAAAAGCAGTTTAGCAGCAAACTTTTTGAAAACTAATATTTATGTAATTCTCAAAACTTTTGGCCACGACTGTAAGTTCATGATCCTAAAGGCCGACACTATGGCTGAACTGGAAGAATTAAAGAAACAGTTTGAAGAGATGCAAAGGCGTTTCGGTGAGCAGACATGCATGTTAGAGCAAGCCAGAGCAGAACAGAGAGAGGCGCTTTCTCTCGCTAAAACTGTTATTGAACAGCAGACTGCCGCTCAGAGAGCACCATCTACTGTTTACATGCCTAGGGATCGTAAGCTTCCAGAGTTCACCGGATGTCGTTCCAAGCCTGGTGAGTTGAGTATAGAAGAATGGATAAGTTCAATGAAGTCCGCCTTCAAGGTGATGACAATTCCTGAAGAAGACAGAATTGAGTTTGTTAAGCAGTATTTAAAAGATGAGGCTAAGATGACAGTCAAGATCACGCTCAACGGAAAGGAGAAGTCAGTGGATGAGATTTTCGATGCTTTGGATCAGACTTATGGGGACAAACTTCCCATTGGCAGCAGACTGAAAGAGTTTTATGACCACAAACAAATGCCTGGAGAAACCATCCGTTCTTATGCTTATGACTTGCAGGAAAAGCTGGCTATCATCCAGAGTCGAGAGCCGTCTAGAGTTCCTGATGCTGATGGAGTTTTGATGGAACAGCTTGTGTTAGGCCTCAAAGACGATTCGCTATGGCGTGAAATGAAGAGGAGAGTTAAAACTGAGAAAGACCTGACATTCATCCAGCTTATGCAGGAAGCTATTACTTGGTCTGAAGAAGAGGAGGTGTAAGTTCCAAGCAATCCGAGAACCAGTACTCGTCCACGTGGTGTCGTTCATGCTACCACTGCAACGGAGAGCTCTTCAGCCCCTCTGAAAAAGTGAAACCTGTAGTGAAGGAAAACAAGGCAAAAAGTGCACCTTTAAAAGATAGTGAAGGAACGTACATCTGCTATACGTGTGGTAAGCCAGGGCACACAAGCCGACGTTGTCTTCAGAGCAGAGAAAACTATAGTAGAGTGCAACCTCTCACAGCAGAGATAGAAAAGACAGCTGACCAAGACACTTCAGTGCTAGAGAGCCCAGGTCCATCCGTTATAAGAAGTCATACTGCAGACTGTGATACAGAGAACGTTTCCAAGTCACTTTGTGAAAGTGCTTTTGGTGATTGTATAACCATTGAAGTGAAAATTGCGGGGATCAGAACTATCTGTCTCTTGGACACAGGGTCAGAAGTGACTACTATCACAGAGTCACATTTAAGAATCACTTTGGAGAAGTTGTTCTGTCGTCTGCCAACTGGGTCTGACTTACAGCAGCAAATGGCCTAGACATTCCCATCATTGGATGTCTAGAAGCAGACATAGAGTGTTTGGGGAATTGAAATGAACTGAGTGTTTGCATGAAGAGTGCGTGTTTGTGATCAAAGAGAGCGATTCTAATGGGACAGAGTTGAAAGGATTGCCTGGCATTATTGGGATGAATGTGTTGAGTGAAGTTAAGGATCTATTCATGACCACTAAAGACATGAAGAAGATGGACAGGTATAGCCATGGTTTCAAGGAGGCAAAGAGTTTTGGCTAACATTAAGATGCAGACTGAGGCACTGAGCTGTGGTGACAAGATTGGCTTTGTGAAGGTTGCTGGGAAGCAATCAATAACTATTCCACTATTCAGTGTAAGTGTTTTGGAAGGCCGCTGCAGGATACCACCAAAAGTGAGCTGTCAAGTGTTGGTTGAGGCCTCGTCAAATGTCAGCTTGCCTAAGAGTATTCTGATTGCTAATGTGCTCGCTAAGACAGCCGATGGTAAAGTTCCAGTCAGAGTGTTAAATTCTAGTGAAAAGCCTGTAAAGCTCCCACCACGATGTAGGATCGCAGCGCTGTCCAAGCCCCAGGAAGTTGTGCCAAGGGTGCTTGTTGAGTTTGAGGAAAAAGAGGATGCTTTGCATGTTAAGGCTGTGCAGCAACATCAGGTGAAGGCAGAGATAAGCACCACAGAACAGCTGCCAGTTCCAGTGCAAATTAATCTAGAGAACCTCACAGAAACACAACGTTGCAAACTCCAAAACTTACTGGCTAAGCACAGTGATGTGTTTTTTCGAAGAACGATTGTGACTTCGGTTATACAACTGCTGTCACACATAGTGTCCCAACAGGAGATGCTCCTCCCATTAAGCAAAGACATTGCAGAATCCCATCTCAGGTTTTTCAGGAAGTGAAAAAACATGTTCAAGATTTAGTATCTCAAGGTATTCTCAGAGAAAGCTGTAGTCCATGGGCATCTCCAGCTGTGATCGTGATCAAGAAGGATGGCAGCGTACGCTTTTGCTGTGATTACAGAAGGTTGAATAAAGTGACCTGCAAAGATGCTTATCCTCTCCCTCGTGTGGAGGAATCACTGGATGCCTTGGGAAATGCACAGCTGTTCTCCACCCTTGATCTTACCTCCAGGTATTTCCAAGTAGCGATGAGTGAGGAGGATAGAATAAAGACAGTGGTCACCACTCCCTTTGGACTGTTTGAATGGACCAGGATGCCATTTGGACTTTGCAATGCACCTGCAACATTCCAGCGTCTGATGGGGGTGGTGCTCAGTGATCTAACGTTTGACATACTGCTCATCTACCTGGATGACATTATTGTTTTTTCAAAAGACTTCAAAACCCATTGTCAAAGACTGGAAATAGTATTCAACCGGTTGAGACAGCATGGTTTGAAACTGAAACCCAGCAAGTGTTTCCTTTTGAAACCCAAAGTGAAATTCTTGGGTCACCTAATTTCCTCCCAGGGAATAAAGGTGGATGGAGAGAAAACTCAGGTGTTGGAATCCTGGCCTGCACCCACGAATGTCAAGGAGTTAAAACAGGTCCTTGGATTCATGAGTTACTACAGGAGGTTTGTTCCTGGGTTTGCTCAGTTAGCCCGGCCCCTTCATTCCCTGGTTGGTAAACGAGGGAAAAAGAAAATCGTTCAACCTCTTAACTGGACAAGAGAATGTCAAACTGCATTTGACAAACTCAAGCAGTGTTTAATGTCTCCACCAGTTCTCGCGTACCCAGATTTCAGTCAGTCTTTCACGCTCACAACTGATGGAAGCCTGCATGGTCTTGGGGCAGTGTTAAGTCAACAACAAGGAGGGGTTGAGCGTGTGATCGCGTATACAAGTCGGGTCTTCGTGGATCAGAAAAGAACGATAGAAACTACAGTGCTTTCAAGCTAGAGCTACCCGCCTTGAAATGGGCTGTAACTGAAAAGTTCAAAGAATACCTGATCTACTCCAAGTTCTCTGTGATAACTGATCACAACCCTTTGCACTACTTGGCAACCGCTAATTTAGGAGCTGTTGAACAACGGTGGATAGCTCAGTTGTCGGAGCTTGATTTTGAAGTCTACTACAAACCAGGAAGGCAAAACACAAATGCCGATGTGTTATCAAGGATTCCATCCGGTGAGGAGCCTGAGCAAGAGGACTCTGCTGAAGACTTCATTAGGATGAATTCAGATGAAGTGCGTGCATGTTTATGGCCAGTTGCCAACAAGCATCAGATCGTACAAGCATCGGTTCATGTATCAGTGACGAGGAAAGTCCCTGGATATAGCTGGAGTGATATAGAAGAGCAACAAAAGATCGACCCTCATATAGCTCCTATATACCGTGCTGTACTAACCAACAAGTCCCTGAGTCCAGTTGAGCAACGCAATATGGATGTTGAGTTAAAAAAGCTTTCTAGACAATTCACACGACTCAAGCTTAAAAAAGGAGTGATGTTCCGTTCTATCTTTGATCCCCGGGACGGAGAAGAAATTTGTCAATTAGTGGTTCCAGAAGCCTTGCATTACAAAGTGTACGAGAGTCAACATGATCATTGTGGACATTTTGGAGAAAGAAGCACACTGGAGCGCATGAGGCGGAGCTATTACTGGCTGACAATGAGTAAGGATATTCAAAACTGGATTCAGGAATGCAAGAGATGTGCCCTTGCTAAAGACGTTTTTCCTAAAATACGAGCCCCAATGACATGTACTAATGTATCTGCCCCGCTGGACGTCCTTGCTATTGATTATACAGTCTTGGAGGAATCTGTGGGAGGATATGAAAATGTCCTCGTCCTAACTGACATGTTCACTCGTTTCATGGTAGCAGTGCCAACTAGAAATCAGCCCACTCACACCACTGCAAAAGCCCTTGTTAGTTCCCTAGAACTGTGTAAAGTCTATGGAATCGGAAAGAGTCGCACAATTCCGTATCATCTGCAGGGTAACTCCCAGTGCGAAAGGTTTAATAGAACCATGGATGATATGCTAAGGACGTTACCCTCGGAAAAGAAAAGGAATTGGAAACAGTATCTGCCCGAGTTGACGATGGCATACAATAGCCGAATCCACCCTTCAACTGGCTATTCGCCATTCTATTTAATGTTTGGAAGGGATGCCAGAATGCCGATGGATATCCTTAATGGGAGAGACTTGGAGGACAGTAGAGCTGTTGAAGTAGCCAACTCGACTGCACAGGAGGCTTCAAGGCGAAGAAAAAGAGCCTATGATCGGAAATCGCATGCCGCACTTATGAGACCTGTTGACCGTGTTCTGTTACGGAACCATTCACATAGGGGAAGGAATAAGATACAAGACCATTGGGAACCCTTACCTTACACTGTAGTGAAACAGAATCACACAGACACTCCAGTTTACACCATTCGCCCAGAGAAAGGGGGCCCATGTAAAGTTGTACATAGGGATCAACTCAAGTATTGCACTTTTCAGTCATCACTACCACCTTGCACATCTAGACGTGAATCTAGAGCACACATAGGTCAGGCACACACTGATTCAGAAGATTCTGATGTTCTTGCAGTTCCTGTTGTTACATTTGCACCCGCTACACTCACAGACACACAAGGTAGAAGGGCAGGTGGGGATGAATCAGAGACGGGTATCAGGGACCATGTCGATGAAATGTCAGCTGATGATTCAGTAGATCAGCCTGTACTCGAGTCTATGAATTCCGGTGGTTTCGAAGCTGAAAGTGAAAATGAAAGTATTACTGAACCTAGACGTTCACAGCGTTTGAACAGAGGTACTTTACCCGTTAGGTATAGGACTGACTTCGTCTTGAAATAAGCTTATGTCAACCTAAAGGTTTGTATGTTTCTTTTAATGTGAAGGTTGTTCAATCTTACTAATTGAAAGTGTTTCATTGTTGTACTTGATGTTTTATTTTGTGGAAAGAATATTTACCTTCTATTCTCTGTCATTTATTTTTCAGGACTGAGTTGCTGAATGGAGGTCCGGTGGCATGGCAGGGTTTAGCAGGGGGGAATGTAGGGGATTTACATTTTCTACTATGTGGAGACTTTTATTTTGATGTTTGTCACGGGCACCGCCATTTTAGGTTTTGACGAGTTGCGCGGAGAGAGCGAGAGAGCGGAGAAGAGCAGCGTTGAGCTGAAATTGAATGTTGATCTCGGGTAGTCAATCGCGGAAAAAAGTCCCGTTTAGACCCGCGACATACATAAGAGCTGCATGACGTTGCCTCTGAGTCTTCGTGTATGTGAACAAGTTTAACGAAGTAAGCGTTAAAACAAGTTTTCTGCCGTATTCGTGCATGAAGCTGGGTAAAAGGCCTGTTAGTTCCATTAAGTCTCAGTGACGTAGGAGTTAAATAGTCTCGTGTTTTCTTTGTTTCAAACAGTTTTTGTTTCATTTGTTCAAACGAACTTGAAACAGTGAGTGCTGTTACTGATCGTGTGAATTAAAAGGTTCGCTGAGTCGTCGGATAGGGTCGTGCGTTGTTTGTCTTCTCATTGTGCCTCCATCAGCTGGGATTGCGGCTTCGTTGAATCAAGCTGCCGTCGTCAGGATCGCGAGGACAATCGCTGAGGGTTAAGAAACCGTACCCTGCCATCCATTGGTCATCCTTCAGCACCTCATTCACGAACCAAGAGTGGTTATGTAAATTATTTTCCTCTTTTCCTTCTGAACACTGGTAAGCATACTACCATTTTCTGTCAGTGAGTCATCTGAAATGAACTGTTAAATCGGACAGTTATTTTTGATGGAACTCTGATCAGTGAATTTTCCTGAAAAGGGATTCATAGCCTTTCTTTTGTGCACATAACTGAACTTTTTGGGACTGTGAAATCCATAGATGGACAGAGTAACCTTTTACCTTTCTTTTCCTGGATTTTTGAATTGGATCTTGGATTTTTGAGCCGGATTGAAGTGAATTTCAAAGTGAACTTTGTTTGAAAGGTTGAGTTAACTGTGAAATGTTCTGTCTAACGCCTCTTTAGGGACTTCACCTTTAGGCCAGTGTACCATGTAAGTGCAGACTTCCTGTAGCAGAAATTTACCAGGCAGCAAAACATGGAGCAGTTACCTGTAGCAATAAGCCCCATGAAGCCGCAAACTTTTGCTGGAATACCCAAAGCTACGAACCCCCGGTTCTGCAATCCTTCCACAGCGCTCCCTCGGGTGGATGATGGGGAATTGTACACTGCCATCCTGCAGCCAGCCTCCATCACAATGACCAAGCTGCTGAAACTTCCAAGATGAGTAGATCTGACCAACCTTTGCTAGACTGGCACCATCCCATCTGCAGACATGCTCAGCCTTGGCAAAATTGAAAAGCCCCGCAATGAAGAACACAGAGCCTGGAAAAGCAAAAAAGTGAGTGCAGCATAGAAATAATAACAATATGTAAAATAATTACGGAATTATGGAATTCCTGTATCTCTGTTATTGACATTCAATTCTTCAGTCTCATCTCCATGTTCAACAGTTTCATAATGGGAGCTCAAATGTCACTCTACAGAGTAGCAGACTCTGTGTCTTTCCTAAATACAAAAACAACAGAGCTGACTGGGCGTGTCACTTCTAGTCTATTCGGGGAACAAACAGTGACTGTGTTTCTAATGGCCTTTTGTTTTAAACAGAAACAGTTTAGTAGGGAAGATGCCTCCTAAAAATCTCTATATCAGTTTGTATGTACAATTGTAACAGTTATTGTTTAAGGAAAGGATCACCATGGATCTAGGCACACAGATGTTTGTGAAAAAGATAATACACAGTACTATTCAAAAGTTTGAGGTTTTATCTATTTATTTTTTAAAGAAGTCTCCTATGATCACCAAGGGTGCATTTATTTGATCAAAAAATAAAATAAAAAAGTGAAATAATATAGCATTTTAAAAGAAATATTTTCTATTTTAACATATTTTGCTGAGCGTCATTACTCCAGTCTTCAGTGTCGCATGATCCTTCAGAAATCATTTGGTGCTCAAAAAACATTTTTTATTATTATCAGTGCTCAAAATGAAAATTGTGCTGCTTAATATTTTAGTGGTTCCTATGATCTTTTGTAACATTATAAATGTCTTTACAGTCATGTTTGATCAATTTAATGCATCCCCATTAACCAAAAGTATGAATTTTTCTAAAAAAAAAAATTACTAACCCTAAACTGCAGAATAGTATTTTATAAGCAATTTGGCATATAGAATGTGTGAAAATCACCTGAATCCCATTCTAATCTCCATAACAGCAGAATCGCAATTCACTGACCTTTATTGGCTGAGGTGAAGCAGAAAGCATCGTAGTGGTCCTGTGTTTTTTTGATGGAGCCCATAACTTCAGATGCCTGATAAAAGATCCCCTCCACAAGCCGGCCGTGGTTGCAGGACTGAGTAAATGACAGTTCCATCACTCAGCCATTGCACCAGTCCAACCCTTTAGTCATCATAACATAAGTCTTTGGGAATTTAAAAAAAACTTTAGTCATATTGCTCAAAGGTTTATGTAAAAGTAAACAATCTATGTGTGTAAATATTATTATTACCCCTTAAAGCTGCTTGTAATAAGTGGCAAGTGTTGCATCCTGTTTAGCACAAGCTTCTTTAGCATAAAAACATTTAAATAAATAAAATTTAATGTAATGACCATGGTGGCTCTGATAAGGAAATACAACACCTGAACACCTGATTATACAATTATAATGAATAAAATATATTAATCTATATATTTAATAAATGTAAAATACAGTCAGCCTGTCCTACCTTCAATCTTAATAATGCCACTTTCATCCTCAGTTCCGTTGATCACTTCACAGCAGTAGCTGCCATCATAATCTAGCTCCAGGTCAGTTAGACAGAGAGAAACATCCATGTTATGTGCAAGCAGGATAGATGCCCGGGGGCCAGACCGAGCCATACTGCTTATCCGTTTGTTATAAGCACTGTTTTCCAC
Source organism: Carassius carassius (assembly GCF_963082965.1). Classification (NCBI taxonomy): domain Eukaryota; kingdom Metazoa; phylum Chordata; class Actinopteri; order Cypriniformes; family Cyprinidae; genus Carassius; species Carassius carassius. Next base: position 21,916,130 of record NC_081769.1, on the reverse strand, counting down.
TCCTTGACTTAGGGGATTGATTTTGGTCCACTTTATTCTGTAGTGTGATGGTTTGAACCTCATCACACAGGGCAAAACGACTGCGTGTCCACGGCGAACAGCAACCTCGATATATACCAGAGGTTACAAGAGGGGTTTTAACTCTTTGACCTTGTCTAGAAAAAAAAGTGTTGTAAAAGCATTGTGTAATTTAATATTATGTTAAAATATCTTGTAAAGTCTTCCAAATCATGTTTATTCTGTATTATAATCACAAAGTCTCCCATATCAACTAGTTTGATTTAAACAGAAAGCTGTGAGGGAAGAAAAAAAAGTCTCTCCTTAGTCTTCAGCCTCCTCCTTAATTTAAAAGGACATCCAGAAAAAGTCCATGACAGTAATTTTCTTTTCTTCTGCTCTGGTTGCAGTGGAGAAACAAACCGATCAGGGTCATCTGACAAGTGCTCTCCTCTGCTCCAGATGTTAATGTAAATCACACTGACTCTCACTGTTCCTTTCAGCGATTTTCTGACATACAGACCAGGAACGCCTGAAACCAGGAAACCTCAGCAGGGCTCCAAACAAAAAAATCGAGTAAGGAGCCATTGGCTCCTATAAGAAAAAAACTTAGGTGCCAAATGATTTTTTTAGGTGCCACAGAATAAACATGTTTTATGCGTTTTATTTAAATTATTTATTTTACATTTTAACTTTTTAATCATACTGACGTGTTTTATGTCTCATCTTTTCTTGACTTTATCAGCATTTTAATCCATCTTGTAGATGACCTGGGAATGAAGGTTCACTTAAAGTGGGAGCTAAATGTCTTTTCCAACTTGAAACATACAGTCATGCATTGTTTATTACACAAAATCTGTACCAATATCATGGACCATAAGCATCACTTGGCCCCTGAGTATAGTTTGGGGTCCTCCTCAATGCATCCTGTAAATGTTGTCATACTCTCTTAAAAATAAAGGTGCTTCATGATACCATAGAAGAACCTTTTTTTCCTGTCTAAATGGTTTCATAAAGAACCTTTAAAATTTGAAGACAATAATTTGAAGACAATAACAGATTATGAAAAGGTCAGAAAGAGATTGTTCTTCAAAGAGCCTTTGACTGAATGGTTCTTTGTGGAACCAAAATTGTTCTGGGAAGAACCTTTTAAGCTCCTTTATTTTTAAGAGTGCATGTCTTTCACACTTTCAGTCTGTTTTTCTTAATTAGTAAAATTACATTTTATAGGAGGAGTTGAATCATGTAGACAACAGGTTAAGTAAAAATATTAAAATTCAATATCTCATAAATATAGCAAAATGCTCCTCTTTATAGTTATTTTTCTAGCTGACTGATGAGCTTATGGACACCGAAAGGTTACTGAGGTTACCCTTACAAAAAAAACCTACAGGATTCTGTAGGAGTCCTACAGGAAAATGGTCACGAAAATCCTGCGGGATCCTGTAGGAATATGCAGGTATGTGGTCTGTAGGATTCCTGCAGGATTTTTTTGTAAGGGAGGAACTGCAGTGGGTCGAGGGTTTGACGCATGCTGGTCAGGCTGGGTGTTTCTTCCACGTTCTAATGCTGTAGCAGCTTCCCGCAAAAGCTCACTAACAGATTCGCCATGTCTCGATTACAATATATTCACATTTTAATGTCGTTTCACACATTGTTTCAACCACCATTCAACTCATGCACACGAGACTTCGACGATTGTCTCTAGCGCCGTTACTTGAATAAGCCACACCCACTCATTAACATATAATTTGCATGCAGGTTGTCTTTGAAAATGAAAACGAAAATGAAAACAGTGAAATAAAAGAGGAATTAAAATGACAAGTAAAATTTACATTTAAATTTGAATTGTGTCACTATTATTGCGTGAGCGTTAATAAAGAGCTTTGTAAAAACTGTATGTAGTTTCTTTTTCACGTTTGCTTTTCATTTTAATATTGGCAGTCTTGCCTCGAGACTATTGAAAATGAAATGTGAAATCAGCAATTGCATTTTATTTTTCAATTTGACAGGTATGTCACCGTGAAAATGAAATCATTTAATTTCATTCTCAATTTTGTCACATATTTTGCGTACAGTTTTCTGTAATAAAATAGTTAATCTGGTTTTAATTTTAATTTTAATCATTTCATTTATTTATTTAAATTTGGCAGAAAATGCCTTCCATAGATATGTGAACGGCCCCTTAAAGAGCACCAAAACTGTATTTATTGTTTGAATTTTGTTATGAACTTGGAATAATTATAAAGCTGATACTTTGTAAATTAAAGAGTAACAAAGCACAAAGCTTTTTGCGATTACTGGACGACAAGTGCACTTCAAATAATGAGGTTCATGCATTAACAGAACACAGCATGGACTAAGATCTTGTTAAGAAGAAGCCTTATGATTATAAATGAAAACTGTTAACGATATTGCCAATATCCACCAGCTTTACCTGTTGTAGTTTGTTCAAGTTATGAACGAAATAGAGGCTGTTTTTCTGCACTTTCTCTTCAAGTCTCCATCATTTCTCTCTCTCGCGCGTTTATCAGGTATGTGTCAGCGCTGCTGCGCGGCAGATGAGGACTGTTTAAAACTCTTTTTCCCACTAAAACTTCGATGCGCATTCTCTCAATGCGCGAACATAACAAAAGATGTGAATGCAAAACAATCAGGAAAAAAGGCATTACATGCAATTTTTTAAGAGATAGCATGTAAATCCATAGGCCTAGTCGCCAGTGGCGACCTCAGCAAAAACTTCACTCGCATTTTAATATTTATGGTCGCAAATGCGACCGTTTTAGTCGCAGTTTGGAGCCCTGCTCAGATGATGGAGTCAACTTCACATTTTTGTGGTAGTCAAAAGGCGCTGAGGTAAAAAAAAAAAAAAAAGTAATTTTCCAGCCCACACAGTGTGTTTTTGTTGAAAAAGCAAATTAATGCTCAATTAAGCATGTTGTGTGCCAGAAACCAGAGAACAGATGTGCAGCAGCCCCAACTTTTTTGTAGAATCAAGTGACACTTAAAAAATGTAGACAGAAAATATAAAGCAAATTATATCTACAAATAATTTTTGTTCAATCTGTCAACATCCAACGGGGAGGTGGGGTGGATGCTCTGGAGGCCTCTAGGAGCAGGGTTCTAGAATGGAAGACCTCCAGGAAGGGGCCCGTTCCGGGACCCATGGTGGATCTGGCAGTTCAGGGTGCCATGGCGGAGCAGCCTCCGAGGCCTATTACCCCCCACCCCCAAAAATATTACTTGGGGACGATAACAGGTTCCAAGGCCATCCCTGGGCTTAACGGGGGATCGGGAGCCGACACTGGAGCAAGCACTCAACCATACTCTCAGGTGAGGTAGATGGCCCAGAGCTAGTCATTTCTCCCCTTCCTCTTCTGATTTCGGGTAAACTGGGTGGCCGGTGGGCTTGTCGTTGCAGGGACTGGCGGGTGTGGGCTTGACAACAGGACGGTCCTCATTCCGCGGAGAGATGAACGGGAAAACAAAGGACTTTCAAAACCAAACAAAAAAGAAAAAAAAACACGGAGAAAAGGGGCATTGCTTACGGTTTTGGTCTGGAATTCTGTCATGGTTCACCTACTGTGGCGGAGATGTGGAGACAAAGAGGATTAACTTGAAAACAGTCTTTATTTATCTCAATAAAGAACACACAGTCAGGAACTCACACGTATGACTAGAGGTTGACGTTCAATTCCAGACAAACACAACCTGCACAGACTCTAAATTAAAAGGCATAATATGTACGGATTTGTTATTAAAAGATCCAAAAAACACTAGAACAGTGTTGTATATTTTGCTGACTTGTGTACTTGCATCATCCCAAATGTTTCGAAGAATGTTTAAATCCTGAGAAATAAGCAATTTTAACTAGTGACATGGACTGTGTCCATAGTGTCATTTTGTCGCCTGCCAATGATGTCATAACCCCTCGATTTGTTTTGTTGAAAACATGGAAACACCAAAGACGCTCACAACAAATAAGTTGTGCATTTTAATAGACCGGTGAAGACCACACAGAGTAGTATTATAATAGAACTATATCTATAATAAAACCGTGCTGCTTCCCCCATCAATTGCATCGACTGTGGGGATGAAGAAGATGACAACTCCCATGACTCCACACCCAGTCATGGTGTCATTAATCTTCTTTGTTTTGTTTTGAATACATCTGCTAGTGGCAAAAAATGACATATTGTGTCTTTAAATACACAGGGAAACGAGGATAATAACTTTTGTGAAAAATTTAGTTGTAAAGTATGTTTACAATATACAATACATTAGTTTTATATTTTATTTTTACATTCTTTTTTAATATTTTATGCATTTTATATATATTATTCATGTAATATACCATATTTAACACAGAAATCATATTTTTTAAAATGTTTTTATTTAATAGTTTTAATAAGTCAAGGTAATCAAAACTTTTTGAACATAGGAAGCGGCTTACCACTGTTATTTCTGTATCACTGAGATACTGTTATAGTTTTAATTAATAATTTTGATGTTTTCATTTTAATTAAAGGTTTAGTCACTTTGTTGTGTATTTTTGACAGATCTTTTGTCATTTTTTTATTGTGGTGAGCCAATCAGGACAGGATCAGCATCGCCAAGGATACACCGCTCCCAGAACCCTCAACGAGGAACACCTGCTGATCGTGTACACCTGCACTGCATCAGCAGGAGGAAATATAAACCGAGAAAGAGAAGGGAAGGGCGAGCTAGTTCTCCAGAACTTATGTTGTGTTCTCTGTGTGCTTACAGCCGCCAGCGACTGAGGATCAATGCTTCACTTCCCACGAACACAGACTACCCTGCACGAAGCCTGGTTTCTGAGCACGACCACTCCAGAGCACCGTTCACAGTATTCTCTCACTTTGTTCAATAAATCACCCTCCGGGTAATTTGTCTGGCAATTCAATAACCTCGTCTGTGTCCGTGACTCTCACTCATCCTGCTACATTGGTGTAGCCCCGTGCACAAGCACATCAATACCTTACCAAGCTAAGCGAAAACATGATGACATCGAAGCGTACCTACATACTTTTGAGGTAATTGGGAGAAAGAACAGTGGGCCCGCATTTTAGTGCCCTTCTTGATGGGGGAAGCACCTGCACCTGCTGCCTGGCGGTCCCACTGCTACACAGGTTGCGGAGAAACTAGTGATCGATCGCCTACTCCGAACGCTGCCCCACCATTTCCGAAGAGCCGCGAGTATGAAGAACCCATCCAGTTTGGCAGAGCTTGTGGAGGCTGTGGAGCTTGCTGAAGCTTCGTTTGCTCGTGATGTGGGAGAGCGAGTGGTGACCGTGCCTCGGAAAGTGATAGGGGAACGACGTCTACCGGAGGGCACCACCCGACCAGTGAGTAGGCCGGCCTCCCCTGTGCCAGTGGATGAGCCCATGCCCACTGAACCCCCTTCCACAGGAGCACAAGCATGGCTGGCTGGCTGTATAGTGCATCATGCAGTCCCTCGAGGAGCCCCAGACCGTGTAGTAAAAATTGAAGGCAAACCAGTGAGAGCAGTCCTAGACTCCGGGAGCTCCATCACCCTGTTGCAGCCAGGCATTGTTCAACCCCGCCCAGATAAAAAAAAAAAGCTACCATTCTGATTACCTGTGTACATGGAGACACTTGCCACGTACCTGCACGAAGAGTAACCATCTCAGCCCTTCCTGGGGCCTGGCAGGTCGAAGTCGGAATTGTAAAAGATCTACCTGTACCGGTGTTGCTGGGTAGAGATTGGCCGGGGTTCAAGCAGCTGCTAGCCACCACGGTACAGCTGAGCAGGGGAGCTGGGGGCAGATGAAGATGCCAGAATGGGACAACAGGAGAAGCTCAGTCTGCACTGTTGGCCATGGACAGTGAACGGGAGGGTGAGTGTCAAGTTCCTGCTTCTAATGTCTCTTTCAACAGATCACAGCAGGCACTTCATTTGGACGGGAGCAAAGGGAAGATGATTGGTTAAGAAACTGCTGGGCCCAGGTCAGCCTGGTGGAGGACGCGGTCCGTCTTCCAGCACCACATCCCCTCCCGTACTTTGTGGTCAAGAAGGGTCTGCTCTACTGCGTTGCGCAGCGGTGGGGGGAGGAAAAATTGCTTCTGGTCGCTCCCCGGACCAAGGTAGAGACCGTCATCGAACTGGCCCACTCTCATCCAATGGCAGGACACCTAGGCGTGAAAAATACTATCCAAAGAATACGGGATCGGTTTCATTGGCCCGGTATGGACGCTGAAGTAAAAGGGGTACTGCCAGGCCTGCCCAACCTGCCAGCGGACCTCCTCTTAGTGTCCTTCCCCTAGCCCGTTGATACCGCTACCCATCATTGATGTCCCCTTCGCCCGCATTGGAATGGACCTTGTAGGGCCATTGCCGAAGTCTGCCCGGGGCCATTAACACATCCTTGTAATTGTGGATTATGCGACTCGGTACCCTGAAGCTGTACCAATGCGGAAAGCAACTGCCAAGACCATCGCGAAAGAGCTCTTCCTACTGTTCGAATCGAGAGGGTCATGCCACTTGTAAGGGAACATCTGGTGGAGTTCCAGAGTGCCCAGCAAAGGATATACAACCAACCTGCCCAAGCCCGGGAATTTCAACCAGGTGATCGAGTGCTGGTTCTCGTACCTACAGCCACGTTTAAGTTCCTGGCGTCTTAGCAAGGGCCATATCCCATCACCGAGAAAGTGGGGCCAGTCACCTATCGGGTTCACCAGTCAGGTCGATGGCGGGAGCAGCATCTGTACCATATAAACCTCCTGAAGAGATGGAATGCTCCACCAGAACAACTGGTAGCCCTCACTAGTGTTAAACCTCCAGTCGTGGATATGGGAGCAGTTGTCCAGTGTACAGAAGATGGAGCTAAGGACCCTGTTCAGTCAGTTTGCGGATGTGTTCAGAGGGTTCCCAGGATGGACCAGTGTGATCCAGCACGAAGACCTTGACGATGTGGTCATCCACTCGGAGAGCTGGGAGGACCATCTTGAGCGACTAAGGAGAGTGATCATGGAGTTACGTCGTGCTGGACTCACGGCGAATCCCGAGAAGTGCCACCTAGGTTTGGCAGAAGCTAAGTACCTTGGTTACCAGATTGGACAGGGGCTAATTAAGCCCCAGGAAATGAAAGTGGAGGCAGTCAAGAACGTGGCCCGACCCCTCAATAAAACACAGGTACATGCCTTTTTGGGGTTGGCGGGCTATTACCGTTGTTTCATTCCTGAATTCTCCATAGCCAGCCCCCTGACAGACCTGACCAAAAAGGGGCAGCCCGAGTACGTGAACTGGACGAAGGAAGTGGAGACTGCATTCCAGGCCCTGAAACAACTGCTCTCATCCTCTCAATCAGGACAGAATCAGCGTCGCCAAGGATACACCGCTCCCAGAACCCTCAATGAGGAACACCTGCTGATCGTGTACACCTGCACTGCATCAGCAGGAGGCAATATAAACCGAGAAAGAGAAGGGAAGGGTGAGCTAGGTCTCCAGAACTTATGTTGTGTTCTCTGTGTGCTTACAGCCTCCAGCGACTGAGGATTAACGCTTCACTTCCCACGAACACAGACTACCCTGCACGAAGCCTGGTTTCTGAACACGACCACTCCAGAGCGCCGTTCACAGTATTCTCTCATTTTGTTCAATAAATCCCCCTCCGGGGAATTTGTCTGGCAATTCAATAACCTCGTCTGTGTCCGTGACTCTCACTCATCCTGCTACAATATCATCCCTGTTTTTTTTTTACTATACATTGAATGATTATTTTAAGAGGTCGTATATTTACTGAAATCTGACTAGACTGCTCAGATTGTCATAATTGTTTGCATGACCAGTCAGTTTTAGCCACAGCTGAGCAGGCCAGAACAGCAAAAGGAAGTGGAATGGGCCATAGTTTGTTTTGAGATTGTAGGTAGTTTTGAGATTGTAGGAGTGTCAATGGTCCATTTGAGAGATAAGTGGAGGTAATGCACTTATAAGTCTGCAATCTGCCATAAAGCAAGAAGTACAGTTCAGGCATAGTGCATCAGAGGTAAAAAAAAAAAAAAAAAAACTATATAAATACTGTTCAGTTTCTTGCAAAGACCTATCGTTTCGTATCTTTACACATCAGTGTATCGTCCCGAGCCACAGGGTTTAATGTGGTTTAGTTTGTGTATGTTTTTTTTATTTTTTATTTTTGTTTTATGTTTTAGCTGTGATTCCCACTCACTTCCATTAAGACTGACAGACTAAAACAGTTTGAGTTACAAATCTCAGTTTGTGTTTTACTGAAAAAACAAAGTCACCTTCATCTTGGATGCCCTGGGAGTAAGCAGATAAACATTAAATTTTAATTTTTGGGTAAACTATCCCTTTAAATTATTTTTATTTATTAATTTAAAAAAGATTGAAAATGCAGCATTCATAGTTGATCAGTGACGGCCCTCTCCCACCCCTAAACTGCATGTGCACATACACACACACCCAGACTCAGTCTTTAACCTCATGTTAACCTAGTCCCAGGGAAAGTAGGGTTTGAGTCAAGGTTGTGTAGTTCTCATTAAGCATGTGCTCTTAGTTACATGAGACAGTGGCTGACAAATGATAGACTCGCCCCAGAGGATAACCGTTTCCTTAACTCTGATTTCACTCCCAGGGTTGTTATTTTCTTGGAAACTGATTATTCGAAAGACACTATACAGTTTCTAGGTATTGGGTAGGATTATGAATGTAGAATATGGTCATGCAGAATATGTGCTTTATAGCATTTATAAGTAGCCAATATGTTAATAATAGGCATAATAATAAGCAACTAGTTAATAGTGATAATTAGTCCTTGTACTGGAAAAAAACAGCATTTTTTTGATGTTTTGAAGTCCATTTAAGAATCCTGAAAAGGAAAAATTTATAACAGTTCCCAAAAAAAGGATAATTAAATAAAAATATTCATTACACTTTTCTGTATTTTTGATAAATGCAGTCTTATTGAGAATAAGAGACTTCTTTTAAAAACATTAAAAACATTTTTACCAATCCAAACATTTAAATGGTAGTGTAGATATAAACTACTTTTATGGTGTTTTTTGTGTTCAATGGAGGTTTCATGCCATTATCAACACCATACCTGATCAGATATGCATATGTGGGTCAGTCATAACCCAACACGTTACTTCTCTTTCAATGTATACGATAGCAGGTTAGTCAGGCTTTTCAAGTGAACATGTCATGTGACAAAGTGTACAGTGCAAACAGGTTCAGTCTAGTTGGAGTCAAAGTCAAACATTACAGATTTAATAATGTGATAGAACAGCTAAGGTGTCCAGTGTGACCTATACTGTCATTTGCTGTAATTTGTATTCAGGAGCTAAATGTTGAGTTTTAAGAGCTAAGTGGAATTATAATAAAATTGTATGCATTTATTCTCTTTTTAATGCTATACAAAAAATGTCACATTACAGTACGATCATTTAGTGACAAAAAAAGCAATGTAAAATTCAGAGACGTGTGCAAGAGAACTGGTTTTCTATCATGCACTTTAGTAGCATTTTCCCATTATCTTAATTGTTAAACCTTTATTTTACTGTATTTACTCACTGACTCCTTTTTGTATTGTCTTCAATTTATGAGAATGAAAGAATTTTCTTTTCATTGTATATTTTGTTCTCTTTTATCGTGCGTATTTCTGTGTGATTTGTGCACATGTAGTTGTGTAAACTACTTGAATGGTTGAAACCCAATTGTGAAACACTTTCTTTGATTTACAGCAGTTGCCAACTACTGACAGGATCATCTCTAGGCAGTTTTACACGCCTTTTATCAGCAGGAATTCTGTTCTTTGCTATAGCATCCCTGAAGGGCTGACTGATAAGACTGGCTATCTTTGCACATTCCTCCATGAATAGCCATTTCATTCTCTTTTCGGTCATATGTTCATTGTCTGCCACTATTTTGAGATTTTTATAGTAGATTGCCACAGTAGATTTCTGATCAGATAAATTTCTGAGGGACTGTGTCATTCACTTACATGCAAAGTCTACAGTGTAAGAACACACCTGTTAAATCAGGCATCACTGATTTATATAGCTCTGAACACACTGGACTAATCAGGAGTTTTTTCTGCATGTGCATTTACATAATCAAGTGCATGATATAATGAAACCATCCAAATTAATCTACAACAAATAATAAAATATAATGAAGTCAAAAAATAATATGTATGTATATCCATAGCAGGCAAACAGGCAATGATGTAGAAGCAGGCGTTGATGTTCTTCTGTGGAGGCAGTGTTAAGCCACACTATTTTGTCAAAAATTGGCACATTCAAAAACTTGGTTGTCTTCAGATTGTCTTCAGTATATGCTGTTTTCAGACTAATAAGAACTATTAGAATAATCAGCCAAACAAATGAAAATAAGCATAATTTCTTAAATTTCAATATATGATTAAAGTGTTACAATTATCATTATGCTGTAAATTTTTTATCCCCTCTATCCCAGGCATCAAACTTCTGTCTTTCAAATTGCTGATGGTTGACATTTTTGCAGAAAGATTTTGGGCACGTTTCCACCTGACAGTCATACATCTAGATAGAAATCTCTTTTTCTCTCGCTCACATATGAATGGAATCTCACTCATTCACTCACTCACTTAAATCACAACGCTCATCTATACTGTAGCTGCCTGAAGCAATCCTCATTCAGACTGAGAAACTATGTGAAAAAAGAGAAGGTTAAAAAGAACTGTGTTATAGAGAAACACTACTGATTTTATATTTTTTAATGCACAATAAGCACTCTCTATTTTTAGAGATGTTCTTATCTTGTGGGATCTTGGCTGGCGTTTCTATTACCTATATACCCCCCCCCCCCCTAATTTACTGAAATAAAATTGTGAGTCAAATGATGGTACCCTTCAATAAGGAGGTGTCTGTGTTAAAGATTTAAAGAACTTTTGATTTTTACGCGTCACTATTGTTTGGAATGACTGAGATGTTCAGTATCTTTCCTGGACACACAGCTGATCACAGATCATGCAAAGCTTTTCAGTTGCAACGTCAGACCTTTTTCACACTGTGATGATGCGTTTCCATAGTTATGTAAATCTAGCACTGAATCCTATTTTTTACACAGATGCTAATTTTTGTATTAAAATAATAGGCCTACATTTATAACACTGTACTTGTGTTTTATTACCTTGGCATTAAATTACAGAAAGCTGGTTATTAGTTTATTCTTTCATTCATTACATACTGTATTTGGAAAGTCATAGAAAGCTTCTGCTTCTGTCAACCCGTAAATGTGAAAAAGGTCCATTGAAATGCACTATTCCCATTAAGATATGATTGATGATTGATTTTTTTCCAGCAAGTTAAAATGTCATGCAATTAGGTGTCCCCACTGCATGTAAAATAAATGCATATTTTATTCGTTTTTTTATTTATTATTATTAATCAAGTCATAACACTTTTGAAAACAAAATTAGCCTACTCATTTAACTTTTAGCACCTCTTAAGCACAAAGTGTTCATCAGATAAAAATTCTAAATAAATACATTTTAAAAGATTTATACCGAAAAAAACTTCTTATTGTTATTTTTATTAGTGCTGTCAAATGATTAATTGTGATTAATTGCATCCAAAATAAAAGTTTTTGTTTACATAATATACGCAGCCTACTGTGTATATTATGTATATATAAATACAAACACATGCATGTATATATTTTAAGAAAAATGTGTTATGTTTATTATATAAAAAAAAAAAATAAAAAATAAAAAAAAAAAATATATATATATATATATATATATATATATATATATATATATATATACTGTATGTATATATTTATTTTTAAACAAGGGGATTAAAAAATATATAATTTTGATTTCATTACTATTTATATTTCTGAGTATCTTTTCGCGGGTGTCAGTGGCGCGCCCCTCCCCCGCCGACACGCAGGCTCGCGAGCCAATTTTGAAGAAAGCTAAAACGTCTTCTTCTTGTCCAGTCAGGTATGTAACTTAATCTGTAAAACCAGTGTTATATATGCATACCTTAAAGTAATGGTGTATAAATTGTACATAAATCGTGTATTGTAAAGATGGTTAAGCTGTCTGCTTTAGAAACGCCAAGTTTTTAATGTTAAAAATGTCCCTAACTAATTTATTAACCACCCAGTAAATTACGTTATACGTTAGTTAACGTTACTTAGTATATTACTGAATGTAACCAGGATGGAGTCTAGTTATTTTATATATTTATTTGAGGTACATTTTGTATTTCAGATTTATATGGTTAGCATCTTGCGGTTTGTTAAGAATCGTTGCGGTTAAAATCTAATTTCTGTAAGTTAGCGCTAACGTTAACCGTTGTGGAGGTGGGGACAGATAAGTAAACGTTAGTGGTTTTGCGAGGGAACTTTTAGACGAATTAAAATCTCAGGAGGGTTTTTCGTAAGGTGATTAACTTATAGTTACTGACTTTTTCAGCTGACTTGATTCCACAATTATAATTCCCATTCATTTTTTCCTGCGAGTTTTTCACTAGTTTGTATAAAATAAAAAATTAAAATCTGCAATACAGACTGAAAAACCATGAGCCCAAACAATTAACGTTAGGCCAGAGATGAAACATTGCAAATTATATTTGATAAAAAAAGTTAATTAATGGGATTTTTACTTACAAAACCCTTCTGTATTGCTCCTGTTGCACATGTTCTATATATGGTTGCACATATATATATATGGTTGTGTAATAAAGCAGTAGACAACATACGGTTGTGTGTGTTTGTAATAAATTGAGTTTTATCCATAGACTGTATAAAAACAGGTTTTATCACATTTATGGTGTGGACACTGATACAGTTGTCCTTACATTTACATTTATTCATTTAGCAGACGCTTTTATCCAAAGCGACTTACAGATGAGGACAGTGGAAGCAATCAAAAACAACAAAAAGAGCAATGACATATAAGTGCTATAACAAGTCTCAGTTAGGTTAACACATTACAGTTACAGTTTTTTGTCCTTACAGTTATTGTTCTTACTGTGAACCTTTATAGTGAAGTCTGATACTCTAATGTCCATTTAATATATGCAGTGAAAATTTTAAACATAAGTAATAATGCAGGTCCATCCTACCTGACCAATTAGAGATAATTTCCACATCGCTGAACTCGGGTGTTTTCTGCTTTATTTATTTATTTTTGCTTGACCAGAAGAAAAAATTGATTGTTAAATGTCTGGTATAAGTTCGTTACCAACACGAGGAACAGGACACCTATCTGTCAAAATTAGATTTTCATACTGGTACATATTAATTTATATCATTTTACTGTGTGAATAGAGATATAAAAGACACTAATATATTTATATGTGACCTCATATATATGGTGCCTGTGACAGGATCACATGTCCAAGACCTCCATCGCATAAAAAGAGTGTGCAAACATTTTATCAGTTGAAGACAGATTTAAAAGAGACAAGGTGAAATTACTTTTCATGCTCTGGTAACAGTCCTGTCCTTAACATCAGGCTGCTCTCTGACTCAAAGAGGGACACTTAGGCTTCTTGTTTGTTTACTGTCAATATAAGACATTTGTTTATGTTTCTAAACACTTTTACGAGGTCACTCACTCAGAATTAATACATAATCTAATGGGTTCAGATATGACGAAAGATATAATATAGATCTTCCTAACAATAGCTGTTAAAATTATTGATCTTGCAGTGATGCAACACAAAAACTTTTTGTCACAATCAACACTTCTCCATTGCATCAACAATGTTATTTTTTCCCTTTGTTGGAAAGAGAACACTTGGCATTCCAAGGCTCATCATTAAGCTTTTGGGGGGGGAGTTCTTTTATATTTGCCTTAAATTGATTGCTGTTACACTTTTTAATTTTATGAAGGACAGTATTTTCCTGAACTGATTAAATGTACATGTCTCCATTTACATCGAATTCTTACATTTGATCAATACATTAAGTTATAATAATAGTGGTCGAATAATAGTGGTCGACCGATATATCAGACCGTTCTCCTCCCGAGGTGTCATATACTGACCCTTTTGACATTTCGTCAACATCGTACGCACATGGCACCCTCTAGCGTCAATATTAGAAGCAGATAAAAATGGGCCAGAAGGCGCCTCCTAGCGGTCTAACCCTAACCCTAACCTTAACCCATAATCTGTGTCTCATATTGACGCTAGAGGGTGCCATACGCGTAGGATGTTGACGAAATATCAAGAGGGTCAGTATATGACGCCTTGGGATGAGAATGCGTTAGATATATCGCCAAAGGCATTTTTCAAATATTGGCATCGGCCAATAAGTTTTTCTGCTTGGCCGATGTGTTCGAGACGGGACTTTTATTTTGACGGCGCTGAGAGCGGCAGCGCCTGAGCGCACACAGTGCTCACACACTCTCTCTCTTGTTCATAGTTGTCTTTACAATTCGGTCTAATACAGATAGAAGTCTGTCTAATAATCAGATAGAACGGTTAAACAAAGGAATTAATGTATACAGAAAGTATTATAAGGATTGCTTTTATATTAGGCCTGTTAGTAATAGAAAGGCAAACATTATAGTACTCTCTCGTTTGCCGTTAGCATTAAGCAAATACGCATTTATATAATTTAAACAAATCTTTGAATGACTAATGAACATTTAATTTCACAAACCTTGCAAACATAGTCTAATCCAGCTGTGAGATCTTGTGAAGTGTGTATGTGTATCCAGCATGATCACGTGTTCTCTGTGTGATGGTCGCTCCATGTGAATTGAATACTTTAAACTTTAAGCTCATGATTTCAAATTATGCTGCACTTTATGCATTTGCCCACTGTCATATTCATGACATATTTACTGTGTGCTGTATGTAAAATGAGGGTAAGCCTGGCTTTATTTGAAAAATTTGATTCCCAGTGCAAACAAACTTCCCAGAATACTGAGTGCCCCGATGATTACAGTGTTTACTTCCTTTTTATTATATTTTATTAAATACTTATTTATTTGTGAAAAATACCTTTGTCATCTAAAGTATGTTTATTTTACACATTTATTTTTTATTTCTTAAATATAAGTAATAATAATAATAAAAAAAATCATATTTGCTCTACATCGGCTATATATGGTTAACCACTATAGAATGATAATATATGGTTGTTACTATTCAAATGAAATCAGTATCAACAAACTCCCATCTGTCCACTGCAGAGGAAACACAGAAGCTGCATCGAAAGTGCCATTTAGATGTATTTACTGAGACTGTTTAATGAAGATAGGTCCCACAAACTCATTTACTCAAAATTGAAAATGCATAAATAATGTTATTAAATTAATGTTTTACGTTTTTGTCATACAAATATGAAATGTTGGAAAAATGCAACGATACTTTTAAATATGAAATTGAACCACCAGTAGGTGGTGGCAAGTCACTGTCTTAATGAATGAATCATTGATTCAACCAATTCATTCAAATGGCTGATTAATTCAATAAATGAAGCAAGTAACCGTTTTTATAAATGGCTCACCAGGTCTCCAGACTAAAATTTGAGAGCAGTGGCACCAGTAGGGCTGTCACGATAACAAATTTTGCTGGACGATAAATTGTCCAAGAAATTATTGCGATAAACGATAATATTGTAGTTCTTTGGCATAATGGCATAATAACGCAGGTACACCTTTTCAAAGATCAGTAAACTTTTATTTAATTTGTGGCAGATTCAGAGCAAGAAACACCAACAGGTTGACTTTGTGTGGCTTAAAATTAATTCATTTTGTATTTTATATTGTGTTTATATGCCAGTTAGGGATGCCCATATTGACTGTTTAACCGTTAACCGAAAGTAAACATTTTGACCGATGAAGGAGCTGTTCACATATCACCTCTTTTTTTTCGTGCTCAAGTTCGTTATATCAAATGCAGTATGTGTGCTTATAATGGAAGAGACGCGATTGCAACACGCTCGTTTTTTCCAGGCGCGTCCACACCGCATCAAGTTAAAAACAACAGCTTTTCAGAATGATACAAGCGCACCAGGTCATTTGAAAAGAACCAACTCAATCAGCTTCCTTCGGGGTGAAACACTGTAGAGTTGTTTACTTTTCTTCGTAAATAAATCTTGTAGCAGAGTTACAGCAAGGGTTTTTTTCGTTGGTGGAAATCCATTACTGCAATTTCCTTATTGTAACGGAGATCACAGCTGATGGATGCTTAGCAATGATAGACGCCTCAGGTGCAAAACTGCCAGAGTGCTTTGGAAAGGAGGAGAAAACGACGAGCGCGTGCGTGTGCGCGCATGTGTGCGCGTGTGTGTGTGTTAACTCACTGGGCGCGTTGACACATGCAACTACACGCCTACAGACATTTAGCTGAGCAAGCCAAATGAAGCGTGTGAAAAGTAGGCCCATTTCGACAGAAAGGGCAACGAGGTTACTTGCAAAATATATTACCAGTATTAAAATAAAGCAGTAGTGCAAGTACAATGCAATATCACTTGAGACGCAAACATCCACAAGCAAATGAAAGGCGCTTCCCAAAGCTGGTCACTCTAGCGAGATGTTCTCTTAATTCCCGGGACATCTGTGCCATCGGAGAGGGTGTTTCTGTCCACAGGTTGCACTCCAGACTAACTCCACATCATGACATGTTACATTTTTTTAAATAAACATTTTTTCAATATTATCAAGCTAATTTTTTTTATCGTGCGATTAATTGATTTATCGACTATCGCGACAGGCCTAGGCACCAGCGCCACTAAGTTCTACAGATGGTGGTGCCAGGAGCAGATTTGGTAGCACTGAGGGATGATCTGAGGGGTATTCAAAATAAAGATCATTTAGGTCATTTAATCATAAAATTACTATTGTTTTGCATTAATAAGTGCAGTTACTAATAATATTTCATGTTCTTTTCTTGTTTATTTTTTTACAGTAAAGCACTGAGCTTGAATTAAGATGCATACAAAACGTACTTTTATTAACAAAAGTAACAGGTGCAAAATCAACTTTTTATATACAGAAAATATATATCTTCCACTCTTAATAAATGTACCATTATTTTTCTAGCATATGGAACTGACCAACTTCAAACCCTTTTCACTGGATCTCACAGCACGGATGCATTTGTGCAGTAACAGTGTCATGAAATCAACTTTGGCTCCAGAGTAAAGCTGTTCTGAGCTCGTATAAGTTTGTTTCGTAGTCCGAGCTAATAACCAGTCTGCGCTGCGCAGCTGAAACGTAGCGAGTAGAGATCGACCGATATGGGTTTTTCTATAGCCGATGTTTAGAGGTCAGGGTCAGCCGATGGCCGATATGTGCTGCCGATTTTTAGGGCCAATATCTTGAAGTTTTCCCCTTCATTTGCATGCTAAAATGTCACACTAATAATTAGTGGATGCACAACATTTCTAAACTTATCATCATCTATTGAGCACTGACTTGAACCATCTCTCGAATCTTAATTTTGTGCACTGCACGGTATTAAAATAAAAAATGTATCCAAAGTTAACCAAACAAATCAATAAACTGACCAAGTATTAAATATATTATATATATATATATATGAAGAGTTCAGATGCAAAAGCCTCAAAGTGCCATCTGAAATTTTGAGTCAATCATTTACATAAAAGTTTTAGAGCATTTATCAAGCAGAATTTTTCACGTTTGTTGGAACACAAATGTAAACTTAAATATACATTTAAATAAATAAAATTTTATAAATAAAAATCAATAAAACTGAAAAGCCTAGCCGAATGCAAAAAATTATAAATCGAACATTTTGCAGAACAGGATCAAATAAAGTACTGGTCATAATACTTGCATAAAATGTTTGACGTGAAAAAAGCAGTTCACTGACTGCGCAGCTCAGCCACAAGCGCCACAGTTACGTTTGGGATAATTCTATTTTTAATACTATAGTGTAGGGGTGCAACGAATGAAAAAACTCACGGTTCGGATAGTTTCTGTCACTGAAACTAGTCACTGATCGGATCATTTTTCGGATCAGCAAAAAAAAAAAAAAAAAAAAGGCCAAGACAAATAAACATACGTTTTGTCTTTTTTTTATTAACATTAAATTATTAAATTAAAATATATGAAATCAGCTTAAAGTGCACATGGCATAATATCTTCTTTTTAACCGGACTTCTCATCTCCCAGTCTGCTGTAATGAAGTGAGCAGTTATCGTCACATAGCTCTCCGTCCCCCTGGACGTACACACTTCTGTCTTGAGCGCAACAGAGGATGCTCGGGATAGTTCATCCACAACTTTTTTCTTCTGCTGTTCATAACGATCTGGCACAATCTTTTCGCTGAAGTGGGTGCGCGACGGGATGTCGTAATGTGGCTCTACGCACCATCACGGTTTTACACTCTACCCTTTCCTTCATCATTAACATTATATCTGACAGGGAAGCCAAAATGCGCGGGGCATTCAAGCTCCTCCGTTCCTCCGCTCGCCATGACCACTGAGTGTGGACTGAACATGCGCAACTTTTTTTTTTTTTTTCATAAATCAATCCGCGGGTCACGTGTGTGCCGAAACTAAGATATTGATCCGAACGCATCACAGATCAATGATGATCTGTTGCACCACTACTATAGTGTCGTTTGAAAACATTGCAGTTGCTTTTTAAAATACAACAACGAGCACCACAAAACCATTTAAAAAGGCACATTCAGCGGTCTCCTTGACGGGAAACAGTCAACAAAGTAAAATGATCTCCAACGTATGGCGCGCTCTCTTCATTTTATCAGATGATCATAATCACATCTATTCATTTTAGAGTCCTGCTACTAGCATTTTATTCAGACTAAAACCCCTTTAAGTCGGGTGAGAAAGCTTTTTTTCCAAGTGGCTTTTGCACATAATAATAATACCACTGCAGACGCTTTTCTGAGTATTAAGGTTATTAATTGATCGTTAATTTAAACGACGATCGATCGTGGAAATTATCGAATATTGACATCCCTAAATACAAATGAGTTGGATGGAAACCTGGTTATTGTCTGCATCATACCATGCTTCCGAACAGATGTCATTCACCATTCTGGGCAGCTCCAGCACAGCTGTCTCTCCGAGCACGGTGCTGTCTGTGAGCGGGGCGGAGTAACGGAGCCCTCAATCACACTGCAGTGTTTGCGAGAGCTGCCAACTTCTCCACCCCATTTACAGAGTCAAATTCTCTGACTACCTTCAACTCCCAGGACTGTTGTTGAATCTTCCAAAAGTTTTGGTTTGGGGTGCTTCACATGCGGCAGCAGCACTTTCCACCACACCAATAACACGGGGCCGCCCGGCAACGTGCCTGACTTTAAATCGGCGCTACTAAACACGGATATTAGCCGATGCCGATATATAAAAAAAATGACAAATATCGGCCCGATATGTCGGCTGACCGATATATCGGTCGACCTCTAGTAGCGAGTTTTAGTTTCACTTTTGTTTCGCTTGCCGTTTGATGTTTCTCAAATGCAACAGAAATGGAAGAGCTTATGAGTTGGGCAACGCGGTGGTCACACCAGTGTGACCGCTCACAAAAATGAGTCACACCGGCAGAAAAAAATTGTCGCAAAATTTGATTTCAGTCTGGAGCCCTGCTCACTGAATCGTTGACTCGTTCAAAAATGCTGAGCCATTTAGTAATGAAAGACTGTTGAGTGTTTCTCGGAGATGTGCGACTGTTCTGCTTTGGTTTTGTTTAGAACTATTTTCGTTAGTGAAATGAAGCAAAAACAATCCATAATGTGTCTAAAATGTAAGTCAGTTAATATGACTTGTTTATTTAACTAAAGTTGTATAAAATCAATATCACATTTGCAATCGAGCTGAAAGTCGGTAAAACATCACTCCTCGTCGTGCGATGTTACATATATTATATAAAATATTTATCTTTTTTTCTGCCGCAGTATGTTTGTTCATGTTTCTTTGTGTGTGCTGTTGAGCTTATAGTTTTGATTTCTCCACGAGTCAGACAGGCTGCACAAGTCTCCGCTGACGCGACCTTGATACTGTCAATACATTATCCATTATTACACTGAAAGTAATAAAATCGGAATAATTCTTTCCAAAGTTTCGGTGCTGCCCTAGTTATTGTTTGTTATTAAAATTTTAATCAGGTTACTTGTCCAGTTGGGCAAGTAAAATTCTCTTTCACTTGCCCCTTCACAAAATCCACTTGTCCCGGACAAGCGGACAATGTCGAGCCCTGCATTCCTTCATTCAGTGTCTGAATGGCATTTAGCGGTTCACTGGTTGTAGTTTTAGTTAACTGTTTTCCCTCATATGGTAACAGATGATGAATGGATGTGTGTACCAGGGCATGTAGCTGCATGCAAAGGAGTCCCAAAGTACGGGATCTCAAGATCTTTCAGAAGACCCCACTGGGAAGTAGCTTTGTAGATCATGGAGAGATTCTCTTGGAAGTGGCGCTATCTTGTACAGCTTTAGCTACAGGCCTTTACCACCAAGTTTATCCCTTTGAACACCTAAGAATTGTTCAGTTTTGTCATTTGCACTGATAGACTTTAGTGGAGAGCAGGTTTGATTTGATTTTTCCTGCACCATGAATTTCCCTGGTGTACAGTGTGCTGGTTCACACGGAGAATCTTTGTCTTGTTCATGAGAGCTTTCAATGTTATTTTTTTCTAATTCAACTTTCAAAAGCACTTCAGATAGGAGAGTGTGTACTTCATATTAGCACACACACAGAAAAATCACCTTTTCTGAGCTTGAAACATTGGAACCTGAAAGACAAAAAGTGAGATTTGAGAAAGGACTTGCACACACAGATGTTTGTGAACCCAGTGCTCTAAAACTACTCATAGATGAAAGCAGAGGTGAAAGAGATCAAAGGTCAAGCACAGTTGACTGGAAGAATCAAAGTGACACTTGATGGGTTTAGCTTTCGGGGCAGTCCAGAAAGCTGTGCCTTAATAGTTCTTAGTTATTTTCCGCAAGGCTGTTTTAACGTTTTGTCAGTTTTTTAAAGGCCACATGAAATAAAAATTGACCCTTTTTTCTTTATTAGTTCACATTACTAGAATCGGTTTATCTGTGTAAAATGTTTGACTTTGTAACTCATTCACACAAAAAGTAACACTTAAAAGTTTTTTGTTTGTTTATTTTGTTTCCAAAGCGTGTAGAATTACTTCTCATCCTCTTATACTTCAGCCACAAGAGTGCAAGGAGGGATTAAACCCTCTTTTGTATGTTTCTCTTTAAGTTGCCCTTGTCAGCCGTAGAGCCGGTTCATAGCTTTTCTTTGAAGGCCTTTATCAACGGTGTTGTATAAACATTACAGTGTAAATGATTCCTGTAAATTTAGAAACAGTTTAAACCAGCCAGTGGGATGCTTGCTGGATTCGACAAAGTCACTGATTTGATACATTTTCTTGTGTTACTCCTGCCTACGTGTATTTTTTTAATAATATTTTGCACTACTAAATGTAAATTCAAATGTTTGGGGTCAGTAAAACTATTGTTAATACTTTTATTAAGGAAGGGCATTTTAAATTGTCTTTTACATTGTTACAGAAAGTTAACATAAATGCTGTTCTTTTGAACTATCTATTATATTTGTATTCTTTTTTTGTTCGCAGAATCCCCAAAAATATTTTTGAGAAAAATTATGTTTCCTGAGCACTAAGTCAGAATATTATAATCATTTCTAAAGGATCATGTGATTCATAAAAGGAATAAATTACATTTTAAAATATATTCCAATAGTACCAATACTGAATGTTTTGAGTTCATGTCCTTGTCAATTCAAAATGTATGTGTCTGTTGTGGAATGTGTTTGAAAAAACTGTTCCTGTTTACTGTGTTCCTGCGGCTCAGAGGTAGAGCATTGTGTTAGCAGCGCAAAAGGTTATTGGTTTGAATCCCACTGCTTTAAGTAAGAAACAATGTACATCCAGCAGGTTGTTATCTCAGAATAGACACTGAGGCGAAGTGGAATGTCACAGACTTTGTCAAACTTTGAATTGATTAATCAATCAAAAGTAGGGATTTACACTTACGCAGGGTTTCATTTTCTATGCACAGAAGTGCGCCTGATGCTCGCAGTGATTTCAGCATCTGCCATCTCACTAAATGAGGAAGGAAACACATGAAAAACATTTCCAAAACTGCTCTGAGAGTCACTTCATGAGCATTTTTACCTTTTGATTTGAGTAAAACTAGCGTCATGTCACATAACACAACTGTAAAGATATTAGCAACAACCCGTCAAAATAAATTATTTTTCAGTAGAATGTACAACTACTTCTACTACTTCTAAAATGAAACATACATTTTTTGTAAGGATTAATCACACAACATTTCTTCCATGTATTAATTTTAATAGTAAATCAATATAAAATTGCTTAATTTTCAATAAATGGAATTAATGTTTTATGTCTTCATTTGGTAAACAGAAAAATGTAAATACACAACACAGAATTTCTGAAGAAAAAAAATTCATAAGACTACTTTAAGAAAAAAATAATATTAATCAATTAAGTTTTTTATATATTCAAATAATAAGACATGCTAAAACCAAATTTGGTAACAATAAAATGATATAAATAATACAGTAATAAAAAAAAAATTCATAGGGCCCTAAACTTGTAATTTTTAACTTTTAATAAATTGATGTGAAAATGTATACGTTTCATGATTTTACTTAATTAGACATGCTTTTCAATTAGTAACATTTAATTTAACAATTAAAAAGGAGTTGAGAAAATTTTAACTGAATAAAGCAATACAGAACAATTAAAACAGAAAAAGTTTGGGAACCATTGCTTTATTCTTTTACATGGATACCTTAATCGTGTTTATTACATCTTTTTTTATTTATTATTAAAGTGGAAATCAGTTTACTAAATAATAAACTTGACTGACTGCTTCACTTCCACTTTAAAAGGATATTTGTGTCGTTTATTATTTGTTTGTTTTTTTATACCATTTATAATTTGTCAGTTGAGTTTGTGGCAAAACCTTCTGAAGTGTTTACATGTTGTTTATTACTGCATAAAATGTATTTAAATCAATGTTTAATTTCATAAAGTACAAGTTGATTTCAAAATGCACCTACATTTTTTGCATTGTTTTTCAGTCTATTTTACCCTATATATTTCATCATTGAGGATTTCTTTAAAAAAAGTCTAAATCTTGTCTCTACTTGTGAATCCAGTCTTGTGTCTCATTCCGTATCTCGTGGGATAAGTGTCTCGTCACACCCCCCTACTCATTTGTAATAGATTTGTTCACATTTTACTTGAATATTCTCATTGGCCAAAAATGTACACCTCGTGCATCTCCTGAGCAAAAAAATGAGGGAGGAGCCCAGAACTGCTGCAAATCAGTAGACTTGAGAGACCAGGTGGGCGTTACTAAGATGACAAGTGGCAAAACTAACAATAAAAAGAGTTGTGTCAGCTAATGTTCTCTTGCACTCTGCCTCCAGACCCATCAGAGCCTGTGCCCTGCTCCAGAAAGAGGAAAGGGGATAGAGAGTGAGCAAAGGATACTGGCAAAGGGGAAGCACCATGGCTGAGTCTACTGACATGAGGCTACGGCTGCCGCTGTTATGCATCATCTTGGAAGTCATCCTCATCATCCTCTTTGGACTGCTGGTGGAGTATAACGATGAAACTGATGCCAAGCTGTGGAATGAAAACAGAACCCATAGTGCTACTAGAAATGATCATGAGAATGAGTTCTACTACCGTTATCCCAGTAAGTGACACTTTTGAATGAATTATAAGTAGAAAGCTAGTAAAAATAGGCCTGGATTTTATAATCAGAACTCATTGTTGAGAACATATTTGTGGATCTGATACGATCACGCAACTGGGTAATTATTAAGTAATAACAATAATATGGATGTATAAATCTATTGAGTTTACCAGTAAAAACACACGTGGGTAACTTGATAACCGAGGAGCGTGTTTGATTGGTTGTACTACAGACGAACATTGGCCGAACTGAGTGGTCTGAATGGTTTAAGTTAAGCACATGTACATTTTATTTACAATTTGCTCTCTTATTGTTTGTTTTGGGTTTGTCTTTGTGCAATTGTCATTTCTTGGGAAACTGTAGTTGGATTTCCCAACCACCTTGCTTTACTAAACCCTCATCTTGTCCTTTAATCTATGCAATCTGCACTAAACCTGCCCTCAGCACCAGACTTGTGTTAAGCACTTAACTACTTTTATTGCATTTCATGTTATGTCTGCACTGCAAGTCTAGGACACACCTACATTTGAATTATATACAGTGACTTGGCAATGGCATAAATCCTGACAGATTTCACAAACTTAACTGATCAAGTTTAACAGGATAAAGAGAGAAAGGG
Organism: Carassius carassius; assembly: GCF_963082965.1. Taxonomy (NCBI): domain Eukaryota; kingdom Metazoa; phylum Chordata; class Actinopteri; order Cypriniformes; family Cyprinidae; genus Carassius; species Carassius carassius. Next base: position 21,891,804 of record NC_081769.1, on the reverse strand, counting down.
GAAAATCCTCTTCAAAGAAAAGAGATTTTATTGACTTGTAAAAGACTTCTTGTCTGTACAGTATTTGATCCCTAATCTTCAACAATATGCATCTTTACCTCTATGGGAGTGGTCGCATCTGTTTTGATTGTCATTGCTCAACTGCAGGACACATAACAACAGGTGTGACATGAGAAACAATTTCAGAGGTGTGTGACAGTTGAGCTTGTAAACTTATTTATGGGCTGCCAAAGAAGGGTGAGTGTGAGAGGTATGTGGGACAGTTTGCCCAAAGGGCCCATGCCATCCGCATTGGTGCCCAGGTCAATGGCCAGTTGCTTGGCAACAGTGTAATTATGTCAAAAGAAGTGAAATGGGTGAATGAATGGCTCTACAGAGAGAAGAACACGGGTTAATGAAAGGTTGAGCATACCCATAGTGTAAAATTGGCCCTGAATGGTGTTGCTAAGTACCCATGTCAGAAAAAATAAATTCTGTACGTGACCAGTCCACCCACACATATCAGTGAGCAATTGCAGTTTATGAGATTACTATTAAAAATGAAAAACTGTGAGAACGAGAGGGGAAAGAATAGGGAAAACATCTAACTGATTTGTTTTTTAGGTTTCCAGGATGTTCATGTCATGATCTTCGTGGGCTTCGGGTTCTTGATGACGTTTCTGCAACGTTATGGATTCAGTAGCGTCGGATTTAACTTCCTCATCGCAGCCTTTTCCCTACAGTGGGCCACACTTATGCAGGGCTTTTTCCACGGCATGCACCATGGCAAAATCCATGTTGGCGTGACTAGGTAAAACTTGAACCCAACATATGACTTTTATGTCATTTTATTTGTTTCTTACATCCAGTAATTTGCATTTCAAAGAGACTGGTGATGTCTGGAGGCTAACAGCAGTAGTGGCCAATAAAGATCTGTTATTAAAGAGCTAAAACAGTAAGATAAAATAATGTCTTTGTTATGTTTCTGTATGTGTTAGGTGTATGTGCACATTTGCTGCTGCTGTGGCCTCGGGTGTAAAGTAGATTACAGCTGAACGTAGTGCCACCAAGTGGACGTGGCAGTTGAGCAGATGACTAGACTGTGCAGCCCCTGCCTCACAGACACATGCACTAGTGTATTTTTAATTACAGTGAATATGTCTTTTCTGCAGCATGATAAATGCAGACTTCTGCACTGGTTCCGTGCTGATCTCTTTTGGCGCCGTTTTGGGGAAGACGAGTCCTGTGCAACTACTTGTTATGGCCATTTTCGAGGTGACATTGTTCGCCGTCAATGAGTTCATCCTGCTTTCCATTCTTGGGGTGAGTGTGAACACACTGTCGGATCTACAAAAGCACAAAAAAATTATCATTGGAATTTTCAGATTTGCTAATTGTTACTAAATCTGATTTTCCACCTGATTTTTTGAATAAGTTGCGAATTTTTTTTAATATTGTATACATGTTTGATAGGGATGCAACGATATTGAAATTCTGGTGAATAAAACAATAATTATTTTTATGTAATGGAATAAATTATAAATACAAAAAAAAAACATTAAAAAATTAAATGAAATAAAATTAATAAATTTAAATGCTTCATATGACATACAGCATACACAATTAAATATTCAGTATTGACCAATACAGGTTGTTACAAAATCTCTTACATATTATGCCCCTAATATTACCCCTAATATTTCCCACAGGCATAATAAAGACAAATTCATGGTATTACTATCATAATCACAGTGTATAGCTTGTTGTAAACTATTATAAAAATCCTGCATCCTGAGTATATTGAAAATGAATTGGTTTCTCTTTACATCTAATGGCATTATAAATTATCAGCTGTACAGATTACTTTGTAAAATGTGTCTTTCATTTATTTTTTGGTCTTGCCAAATGTAGACGTGCATATAATACTGTAAGTAGTTACAGCTCCACCTTAGACTTTAACAAAACAATTTCTACTAGATTACATTTGAGTACTTCACATTTACATTTCCTTCTAAAAATAAAATAAAATATCTAAAATAAAAATCCACTGTGAAAACTAATAAGCTAAAAACAAATAAGCTGCAGTCTGCATATTGATATTCTTACATATATGAGTGTAAACGTAACAGAGTACAAATTCAAATGTTACTGGTATCTCTAGGCCAATGATGCTGGAGGATCCATGACCATTCATACATTTGGTGCTTACTTCGGCCTAGTGGTGACCCGTGTGCTGTACAGGCCAAACCTGGACAAGAGCAAACACAGAAACTCGTCTGTCTACCACTCTGACCTCTTTGCCATGATCGGTAAGTCACCTAAAAAATTCTAACCTGTGGTCAACCAGGGCTCTCTGATCCACGAAAGCTTGGGTTCTGCTCAGGTACCATCTATCTGTGGATGTTCTGGCCCAGCTTCAACTCAGCCATTACAAACTACGGTGACCCACAACACAGAACCGCCATGAACACTTACTACTCTCTGGCCGCCTGCACACTGGCTACATTCGCTTTCTCCGCCCTAGTCAACCCCGAAGGCAAGCTGGACATGGTGAGCACCCCCTTGTGGCTATCTGTGATATTACATTACAAACTGCAACATTACAAACCCTCCTACAAGCTTCTGTCTTTTTCAGGTGCACATCCAGAATGCTGCACTGGCTGGTGGTGTTGCTGTGGGAACAGCTGGAGAAATGATGCTGACTGCCTTCGGCTCTATGATCGTGGGATTTCTCGCTGGAACTATTTCAGTACTGGGATACAAATACCTCACGGTTAGTAGCGCACATTTCTCCGACACATAACTATAAACATCCACAAGAAGCCTCAGTACCACGTTTGTTGCTGTTTTGTGCTCTTTTAGCCGGTTTTGGAATCGAAACTGAAGATTCAGGACACTTGTGGCATTCATAACCTGCATGGAATGCCAGGGGTTCTGGGAGCCATAGTGGGTGCTGTCACTGCTGCCCTGGCAACCCCAGACGTTTATGGACAGGGGTAAGTCAGTAGTTAATATATATACATGATAAGTAAAAATTGATAGCTTGAATGTACTGTAATTGTGTTATTGGTTGTGTTATTTAATAAGGTTTTGCTTCGTTTTGCATATTTGTGTGTCATGGCTGAAAATATTGCAGAACTCATTCTGTGTGAGAACTAGGGTTGGGAATCGTTTGTTTAATCAATTCAGTGCCAATCCTGCTTATCGATTCCGATCATTTTTAATCCCAGTTTCAATTCCAATGTGATTAAAAAATGAAGACTAACATTTAGATATACAATTTATTCTCTCTCTTTCTGCAAAACATTTGGTTCCAGCTGAATACCATGAACAAAAATCATCAGGATACATAAAAACTGGACTCGTTTAAGAGCTGTTTGTGTGCAAAATAGAGTTACATGATTATTGATAAATTGAAATTTATTAATGGAATTTGTGGTTCTCTCATGATTCTGAATAAAAAACAGACAACTAAACAAAAGCACATGTAATTTATGAATGAATGATTCAAGGAACATATCAAGATTTACTTCCTTACTGGATGAATCAGCATTTTTGAACAATTATCTGAAATTATTCAGTCAAATACATGTTTACAGCTCCTTTTTGCCACCTACTGGCGTAACAGTGTGATCAATGATAGTGATAAATCTTTATTTTAATGTCAAACTACTTTCAAAAAGTGATTTACTCTATTTTGATTGCTACCATACACATCAGCATTTATATCTGAACTATAAACTTTTATCCCAGTACTTCTGTGATTTGAATGTTTGTAACAGAAATGATACTGTGTGGTTGAAAAGACTGCATGAAGCTGTTTCATACATTACAGCTGCTCTATTTAGGTCAGCAGCAGCGTGAACACATATATGAATGTTCAAATCACACTGAGGATACTGTTCATACGCTGCACAGATGAACCACAGCTGAAGTCCTGGCCTCACAGATGAAGAAAAACAAAAAGAAAAAAAGTGCACACAGGAATCGATAGGCGGAATCCAAATTTACATTTTACAACAAGTAGCCAATTCCTGACCTTAAGTATCGATTTTTGATTCCCAACCCTAGGGAGAACTGACAAATTTGTGCCTCTGTATCCCATTTTACCCAGATTGCAAAGAGTTTTCGCTGATGTTGAAACTGGGCAATGGAACCCTCAATCTAAGGGTGGATTTCAGGCTATTTCCCTGGCTGTCACACTAGGAATGGCTCTGTTTGGTGGTCTCATTACAGGTGCGTGTACAGTTTGAAAGTGCAGTGAATGCATGCTTCTACTAGGCCAATTATTTGATCTTATCAATTTGAAGTTTTGCACTGTTATCATACTTTGCCATTCAAATGAGAGAATTTTAAGTAAATATACAAATGTTATGAACATTTGTGCCACACACTGAAAACATATAAACAAGGCAAAATGCATAGAGCTTAATGTTTTATTATCATATTAACCCGGACTATAAGTCGCACTTCTTTTCATAGATTGGCTGGTCCTGCGACTTATAGTCAGGTGCGACTTATTTATCAAAATTCATTTGACATGAACCAAGAGAAAACATTAGGATACCGTCTACAGCCGCGAGAGGGCGCTCTACGCTGCTCAGTGCTGCTGTAACTGTTAATGTGTTATGTTAACATACCGGGCACCTATTCAGCCTGTTCTGTGTACTATTGTGTACCGTTAGCTGAATAACTTGCCTTTCTAGATTACCAATATCTGTTCTTGGTTTTGGAATTTGTTAAATGAATTAAGTTAATATTTCAGTTAACAGTTTTCAGTTGTTTTCAGGTAATGTTTTCAGGGGTAAGCTACAGGAGCACTGAGCAGCATAGAGCGCCCGCCCTCTTGCGGCTGTAGACAGTCATGTTTTCTCTTGGTTCTTGGTTCTAAATAAATGCGACTTATATATGTTTTTTTCCTCGTCATGACTATTTTTGGACTGATGCGACTTATAGTCCGAAAAATACGGTAATTGGAAAATGGCAAATATTTTCTTTTCATTTTCAGTTTGGGACAGAAATATATAATATAGTAATAATAAGATTGGACTATTCACAACAACACCAACAAAAATGATCACTGTAATATATTCAATTTGGGTTGGTTAAAATACTTTGTTTATGGAACACAGACTAAAAAAACACCAAGTACAGAAAATTTTTATATTGTATGTATACATGAGTGTTCACTGTTCAGTATATTGTGATTTATCGATCTCAGATAAAACATAACAAAATATGTCTGTGTTTTTCTCAGGGTTAATTCTGAAGCTGCCCATTTACGGTGCTCCTCCAGATGCTCAATGCTTTGAGGATGGAGTCTACTGGGAGGTAAAAAAAATTTCATTACCATTTTTTTATAGCATTTTATAGTTTATGCTGTATTCTGTAAGCCTGTTTCAACCATAGATACCTTACCTGTCCTTGACTTATTAGGCATTCCTGCCTAATGTGCAGTATCATTGTATGTACAATATACAGAGACAGTTTGACAGTCTTATCATGTGCTAAGAGGAAATGTGAATGCATCTCAGGTACCAGGGGAGGAGGAAGACCAGCATGAGCTTTACGAAGTGGCCACACCAAATGAAGTAGAAAAACTCAGCAGCTAAATTCCCTTCATTCTCCTGTCTGCATTTGTTCATTACTACATTACTACATAAACTTGCACAAGTCCTGTCACCTGTGACGTTCACTGCAGGTGCCAATTTTTTTTTACTTACACTCTTAAAATAAAATGGTAAACTTTGTTCCATTATTGTTAATATCAGTATATGTTATTATATCAAACTATTAGCCCAGTTCACCTGAGGAACAACATCGAGAATGTATGTGATTCCTTATAAGACCACTAGATGGTGATGCAGAGCTGAGAATGGCTCTACAGCGCGTGACAGAGGACAAGCTGATTGTTCTTATGATTACCTTCTAGAAATAGCTGGAATTTAAGATTGCAAAATACAGTTTATGCTTTCTCTTTATTTTGAATATTTTTGCAAAAACAATGAGAATCTGCTGTGAGATGTATGGGAAAATACTTTGTATTCATTTGGTATATATATTTTTCCATTCTCCTGAAATTGAATAATAAATTGTATGAATCCTAAACAGCTGGAATTTAATATCTACAGCATAAAACTCTGTGAGTTACAGGTTTTATAAAACGTTTCCTATGATCACACATTTTATCTTATATTTCTGGATTATTTGTTTCAAACAAAAAGTTTAGAAATACTGTGAACATGGGACATTAATGAACATTGTTTTATTGACTACTTAAATTTAAGGGAAAATGTTTTGATTGATTTAAGATATCAAATGTATATAGTTAATTGTTTATCTGTTTTAAAGAAAAAGTGTTTCTTTGCAAAGATTATTTCTTCTTTGCATAACCTGCGTTTGAACGACAAATTCTGAATGGAATGACATTCAAATAAATTGCTCAGATTTCAAAGTCAACGCGGGTGTGACTTCTACATTCAGCTCGACGATAAACAACGATGTCAAATCACGCTGATTCTTAGTGAAGGCACCGTTTAATTCAAGAATACTTAATGGCGCCCACAGTCACTGCGGAAAGGGTTAAAGAAGAGTCCAGATGGTCTCCGTCGCGTAATTAGCACAGTTTCACTTTCTAGGATCAAACGGAGAAGGGAAAGAGGGGGTCTTATTTTGATAGCACGTTATTAAGAGCGCCTGGAGCTCGCGGGCTGTGAGAGGAGCAGCTCGACGCCCCTTTTCATTCGCGCACTGCGTGTTTCACAGAGACGACGCCACGGCGTGAACCAGCGCCAAGGTCTTTTCCCAGGCCTCAGACAGGTGGACAGCTGGGATGTGAATAGGCAGCGTTAAGTGCTTAATTGCGCTTTATAATCCGCAAAAATGAAGAATGCTAACTGCACGTAATAGGGAATTTACATATTTGATTTGTTTGTGTGTTTTGTTTGAAATTGATCTTTAAGGGTTTCAAAATGAAACAGCGCTGGAGATTGAAACCCACGTGATGGACTGATTTTAGTGTTTTTTTGTTTTGTTTGTTTTTTAACAGGAGCCATTAAACTAATTTTTGCACACTCATTTTAGTTTCTGGGATTTTTTTAAAGTTAAACCTAAGAACCACTAGAAACGTTCTATAGCTACGTTCTTTGTCCGTGCAGTGTTCTGAGAACACTGAATTATAGTTACAGAAAATCTAAAGAAAATGAGCCATATGCTAAAATTAGGGGAATGGTATTTGTTTATTTGGCATTTGCCTTTTAGTAAAACACCTGAATCAGGAATGAACAACTACTCTGATAGTTTATTTATTCATTTTCTCTCGTAAGAATGTCTGTAAGTAGGTCAGTGGGAGTTTGTGCTGAGGGCAATGTCCTGCGTGCGCTTTGAAAGCCTGTCTGTATGGAGAGAGTACGTCTCTTTAGCTCACATTAACAGGATTACAGGCAGGCTGTGCTCAGGGGCCATGGACCCTTTCAACCACAGGCCTCCCTCTAATCAGTGCTCACACAAACAGCACAACGAGAAAAACAGAGAGCTAGTGGATTACAAATACAATGACACTACCTTGCATATATTTATTTGACATTTCTATGAAGACAGCACAACTTCGGCTATGGATATGGATATGTCGGTGTGTCCAGCTACAAGGGGCACTCTATTCTATTATATTATATTATATTATATTATATTATATTATATTATATTATATTATATATTGTTATCTTATGAAGCTGTACCTAAACTCCTATAAAGAAAGGTCCCAAATGTGGTTTTCCACAGTGATGTCATAAAGAACCATTTTTGGGTTCATGAAAGAACCTTTCAGTAAAGTGTTTTTTAAGCATTTTTTTTCTTTGTCAAGTTTTTTTGTTTCTTTTATTTATTTATTTATTGAGTGTGAAGAACATTTTAAAACTCTATAGTACCTTTTTCCACTATAAAGAACTTTTTTCACAATGGAAAGGTTCCATTAATGGTAAGGGTTCTTCATAGAACCTTGTGATGTATTTCAGTCATTTTGACTGACAAACAAGTTGATAAAAAGATTGAATCCAATATTTGGTAACAATACAGCATAATTGAAGGTTTACAAGCGATATTATATATACACCAAAATAAAGGATTTTTTTTTCAGCAGCGGCAAAAGTGTTAATAATGTAACAAGACCCTTAAAATATAGTAAATAGTTTTGCTAATGTGTCATTTTAAATTAATAAAACTAGTTAATTTGAAATTTGCTAACTTTTGATTGACTCTATTGGTTGCATAGTTTACAGAACAAGAGTGCTTAAATCTCACCCATATGGCCATTGACAAATCCCGTTGTGTTTAGGAAGTCTCCTGTCAGCAGAAATTGGTGCTTATGTGAGTTTCCCATGTTCTCTACTTTGGGTAGTGAAGGTGTTTGGATCTGAATGCAGCAGAGCACAAGAGAATCAGACTAATATGGTCGCAGTGGAGCTCACACCTGCTTCCGCCAAGGGCAACAGAGTTCAAGAGGTTCATTAAGTGGAGAGCATAGCAAGAACAAAATGAACAACAAAATCGTGAGAAATGAAATACCAACTTAACAGGTGACCGATGTTGATTTTCATCATTAAAAGGAAACAATGAGTTGAAATATTTTCACAAATAATAATAATTAAAAAAAAAAACCTATCCGGATATCTCAGATCCCTCAAAACGGACTTTAAACTCATATTTGTGTGGTGATTAAGGGATTTTTGCTTTTATAAGCCCTCACTCAGGGACCATTACATTCAAAGGAATACAACAAAAGCACTGACAGCATCCTTTAGCGAGAGAGGGTGGCTGGACACAGAGGGGACAAAAGCTTTTTAGCGACCCCCTCGTAACATGCTTGACATTGTGGGAGGCGTGAACCATTAGGCCAGAGGTCAGTATGGGTCAAGTGGGGTGAAGCCATCATAGAGTCTTAATTGAGTTGGTGCTGTTGAATGAGGACGTGGCAGTGGAGGAGCTCTGTCTAGCTCAGCTGATGAAGTGGGTAACTATTAGTGTGTTTGGATGTAGACATCATCATGACAGTTCTTAATGTGCATAAAATATTACCCTACATAAAAAATATGTATACATTACAGTTGTTTACAGTGGACTCCAAATTTTGATGATCATTGACTTGTTCTTAGATTTTACTCATTTAAGTACCTTTTACGGACTCAAACATGGGAAATATCCATTTATCAAATGAATGAAAATAAGGATGGACCAATACTGAAATTCTTTCCTATACCGACAAGAAAATATTATTGCTATAAAAACATATTTTCCTTCAGGCTGATGACTCTATAAATCAATTTTATTCAGTAAAAAAAAATGTAATATATTAAAATGAAAATGTTTAATATTTTGCAAATGTTTAATATTTTAAATCAAATACATTTAAATTAGTGCTAGATGGTGATTTAAATCAGACAGAATCCAAAATCAGTGGATAAATAATTTGATAAATAATAATAATAAATCATCAAAATGCCAATATACTCTTCTCAATCACAGGCCTCCTTATAAATCTTAATCTAAAAAAAAATATATAAATATAAACATTGTCTAATCACAGTGCGGGTCAATCAGGAGCTTATGGAATGTTATAGTATCACAAATTTCTCCAAGAAATAAAAGAGCAAGAAAGAAGAAGCTATTTCAAGTTCAAAGAGGATTTTGTTTTACTCATTTGGGATTGATTCATTGTGTATGGAGGGGGAAGAGAGAGAGAGAGAGAGAGAGAGAAAGAGAAATGCTGTGTGACTGGGTTTTGCAACAAGAACTAATTCTCTCCTATTTGCTCCTTCCCTCTACATCCCTAAAGCAAATTAAGTCAGTGCTGTTTTATCAGATGCCAATTTGCATTATGGCAACAAGCCACAACAGACTTGCAGCTGCACTACACACACACACACAAATACACAGAGAGAGAAACATATAGCCTTA